>NC_052311.1:14952911-15252911 GCF_016432855.1 Salvelinus namaycush | reverse complement strand
TCCTTAGCCTACAAAGAGAAATGGAGGTAATTTTTGTTATACTGATAATTAAAATTTCCCCTTCGCTTTAATGATGATGTTCCTCTCCTTCTACCCTCCCTCTGTGTAGAGACACTCCGGAAAGGCAGATGATTGAACAAAAGTGATCTTAGGTCGCTGGCTTGATTAATTAATCAATCAATCAATCAAATGTATTTATAAAGCCCTTTTATAAACACCATCTCTCATAAAGAATCCATCACACGAGGCAAAAGTACAACACTTTAGACTGGAAATACATCTCCCTTTAAGTTATATTTTCAGGCATGCTTGATGTTTTTTTTTATGTCGTGCCCTCACCCTATAGCCCTTTTGCTACGATAAACCCCAAATGCCTGCATCTGAGAATTATCCACTGGGAAGAAATATGAGCTAATGCCAGTTGACAGTGTGAAGCCAATCTGTGTTTTCCTTTTGATTCCCCAGGAAGAAGAACTGGCGAGAGACAGCCGTGGGTTTTACTTCCGCGGCTACGGACTGGGTCACTGCCTACAGACCAAGGACGGAACAACTGTGGAGGGGGCAACGGTCTTCACCCCGCCACCCCCAGCGGTGTCCACTGTTTATGATGGCGAAGCGGTCCGCAAGCGCTTCGTGGACCGGGCCAAGCGCATCGACACGATATCCAGGGCCGTCTTCCCTCTGAGCTTCCTCTTCTTCAACATTTTCTACTGGATCACCTACAAAGTGCTGCGACACGAAGACATCCATGCAAACTTGTAATACGCTCTCTGCTCTAATCCCCACAACTTCCTCATTGTTTCATGCTACATTTCAGTTTTTCTTCTTTCAACCAAAACTGCCTGCAAGATATACATTAAAAAAGGAGGGTTAAGTGTTTCAGAGGCATATGCTTCATAACCATTGATCCTAAAAACTCTGCTCAGGTAGGTCTTCAGAATCTCAGAGCGAGACCATGTGAGCAGAGAACGAAGTGAAGATATGGATTCAAACTGGTGTTAGATTGCAGTTTGTTTTTTGCGTTCTCTTTTATCTTACTCCTCTTGTTTTGACTGGATTACAACAGATGCTACAGACGCTAGACTAGAGACATAACAATGCTAGTCTTTGAACTTCTGCCTGAACTCTGAAGTCGTGGTCTTTGCCTTTAGCCATATTCCAAAGTGAATATTGATTGTAGCTGGATGGATAATGCTGACTTGAATTTTAACACTCAATGCATCTTTGAATGAATGTTTTTAAAAAATAACAATAAAAAAAGGCTTTTTTACAACTTTAGATTGCCAAACAAATGAGGGAGGGATTGGGGTCTTTGATATTCTGGATATTTAATGGGGTGGGGATATGTTGTTTTAACTACATATGACGAGATTATATATGTATCACACACAAATGTATAAACTGTAGATAAACAGAGTTGTTCATCGATTGCACACCTCACAAATGTGTATTTCCTTTTGTCTAACATTTGAATAAATGGGATATTCTGCCAGGAAATCGCAATTGCTTTTGCTCCTCTGTCGCTAAATGTATTGTTGGCGGAAGATCGAAATTGCTCGCATCACAGAAATGCAGAGCTGTAATACACAGAAGATTCAAGACTGACTTTTAAAACAGTCAGGAAATTCCCCAACAGATTTACAGCATCATAGACAATTGCTTTCTGTTATAGTCTTCCATTAGTTTCCAATATAAACTGGGTGGTTGGAGTCCTGAATGCTGATTTTGCTGAAAGCCATGGTACAGTATATCAGACAATACCACAGGTATGACAAAAAAATCATTTTTACTGTTCTAATTGCATTGGTAAGCAGTTTAAAATAGCAATAAGGCACCTCTGGGGTTTGTGGTATATGGGCAATATACCATGGCAAAGGGCTGTAATCCTAAAACCAGCCCCTTAGCCGTGGTCAATTCGTCATATACTACACCCCCTCAGGCAGAATTACTTCATTAGAGTACACCAACAGTGGGCCAAATTCCATTAGGCAAGTGCAAAAAGTGTTGCCACTATTTCATGAAATTTTACAACTTTGCCTCCCAGCAAATAGAACATCAGTGAACATCAACAGTCTTTGAAGGCTTTTCCCCGGGGCATGAATTGTCACTAGCAGAAACATGCATCACCCCTATACTTTTTTCTATTAGAAGCATCACTGACAGAATCCTTTAGTGAAACGTATGAAAGCTCCCGTTCATTTTCCTGTCCCCAGTGTGGCTATGGACGTGTGGAGACGTAGAAAGAAAGAGGGCATTGCCAGCAAGGGAGGATTGTTTTTTTTAATGGGAAATCAGAGGGTGTTTTATCAACTAATGAGTTTAAAAAGGACTTGCCGTTCACTGCTAATGACAATGAATTCAGACCAGCAACTTCAGCTTACTGTCCTTTGTCTGAGGCGAGGCATTCCTAATCAACTCTTGTTTGCTGTGCTCCCATGGGCGGGCGGGGGTGTGTGGGGGTGTGATCTGTGCCTTTTAGATGTCTATGTTCATGGAAGGTTAAAGGTAGGAGGTTGTGGACACTTGATGAATCGATGCATACGGACAGACCTATTGTCAAAAACCAGCACGTAAACCAATCAGACTGAAAGGGAGTGGGATCTCCTCATTACTTGGGGGATAGTTGCATACAATCTCCATACAATCAGATTTTGAAGGGGCTATTTTTCCCCTCTGATGGAGCTTGTCATTATGATTCTGAAATTACGTGTATACTCTTCCACATGCCCACTGCAGAGTTAATCCAAGGTGGCCTAGAAGGCCCATATTAAAACACTGTCCTCACTATGACAAGTTACGGACGAGAGCTCGATTCCTGTTGTCTCAAATCAAGTTTGATGATGACCCCCTTTTCCAGACATAAATATATGAAAAGAAACATTGGAAATGAGGGAAGGTGAGGCACATTGCCTCAGAGAGTTGAAGGGTTTCTGGACATGAGAACGAATATAGTGGGTTGACACATTCGCTTAAACCCTGCATACTCGCCTCTGACAGCTTAAGTAGATTTTTGAAAAGGAAATCTGAGGGCAATAGGCAAATGTCAAAAAGATTGGATTTTGTAGTCAACAGCGAGGGTCTGTCTCTCGGTTTCTTCACAGCAAACACAACCCAAGGGGGAGAGACTGCAACAGGAAAAGTTACAGAAATGGAGACTGCTGTAATTTACTTTAACAACCATTACAGCAATAATGTATCAATTTATTTGAATTATGGCTCTGTATAACATGAGAAGGCATTGTCTCATTTTGTGGAGAAAAATTGTGCTTTTGTGTCAGTTTAAGAGGCTTTTCTATATCTGCAATCCATGACTGACACAAAATAGGCCCTGTGCTTTCTGGCACATCACCCCCACTACGCTCCATCATGCTCCCACCTGCTTCATCCCCACCTCCTGAAGGGAACATTTATCGTCAGGGTCTCTTTACTCAGGGAAATGGGGGAAGATTGAGGGGTGGTGGGGCTCTAATGGATTCCGATAAAGTGGAATCTCACGGATGCCCCTGTAAGACGACCCCGCGGACCTTCCTCTTGACAAGCAACCGGGATTCATAAGCTAACTGTCATTACGCACTTAATCCCCGGGAACGTGAGGACTTTTACAAACGCCGCTCTCGCTCTCTTGCACTCTCCGTGAGAGTAGCATGATTGATATTGGCGAGGTGGCCCCCAGGTTTTCTCCTGATGATTGATCTTGGTGAGGTGGCCCCCAGGTTTTCTCCTGATGGGCATCATAGGTAAAGGCGGAACCACAGAGCCCTCTAACGGTCTAATCAATAAACTAATTTTCCATCGGAACGATGGCTTCAAATGAGAATATTAAATATTTATTCACTCACTCGACCGTGAGCCACTTGACGATGCCGCGTCATTCCCAACAGGTGACATCAGTCGACTTCGATGACTTCTGTGGCGAGGCATGTTTTTGTGTCTAAGAAAGGGAATTTGGCCCAACCAGGCACTGGAGAAAAGGATATGGTCTGTGTGTTTGTTCCATTTCTTCATGGCAGGCTTTATCATTTTCTGGTTGTCCATGAGCATTCAACAACACAGGTGAACAGAGGACAGACGTGTTGGTTTGATGGATGCGTTGGTCCGCTATGTCAAGGGCATGTCCTTGCCTCCCCCTTGGGGATAATCAACATGCTTTTGCCACTTCCTCGGAGTAGAATGTCAATGGAAGCCACAGATAAAAACTGATGTGTAAGCCACCACGGAGCATCCTAGGACTGTTGTAATCAATACTGTTGTCCTTTTGGATGAAAGCCTTTTCTGTCTTTCAGTACCATTTCTCACTCACAAGCACAGAAACACATGAATATAATAAAAATTAATTACATTTGTAAAGCACTTTTCTCAAAGTGCATAAAATAACAAATACAAACCAAATAGAATGGTTGTTGGCACAACTAGACAGGGGAACTGACACCAAGGAACCCAGCTGACGCTATATGGGACAAGGACACCAAGTAACCCAGCTGACGCTACAAGGGACAAGGATACCAAGGAACACAGCTATCAACAGTAAATATGCACTTATCGAACCACTACCTTCCTCGGACTCGCACACTATAAAATATGATAGAGTGTTTGTACAGACGGAATTGCTCCAAGCAGGGTTTTTAATGCAGACCTTGAAAATGTCACCAGGCACTTCAAATATAGATATCCGTGCATGGTGAATATACCTTTCATATGTGGTCACTTCAATAGCTCCCTTTACGTAGGGGCCAGGAGAGAGGAGTGATCCTATTTAGCAGTTCCTCTCCCTTAGAATTCCCCTGACAACCTTATAAAGGCTCATGTCAAGGTCTGTCTCCCCCACAACGTCACCTCTACATTAAACAAAATACTCAGGACTCTCCTGCAGGAAAACCACCGGAAAATTCTGTGCAGAGAAACATGGCGCAAACGCACAATCCTCTGCACACCAACACAACTAAAAAAGCACCATCAATACCACTGGCTCAGAAAAGCCAAGGTACACCACAATTAACCAGCTAGAGATTCTACATCAGCTGTAATCACATAAAAGTAGACACGTCCATACACAAACATGGTTCATTTTTTATTTTCTCATTTCTGTTGTCTGAGGTGCCAGTAAGTCTGTTAAGTCCACTGTGAGCAACAGCAGAGATGCCACAACACACAACCATTACAGAGATATAAACTCAATTTCGAGACTCTGTATACTGCAGGTTTCCTCCAGATTTTCAGTAAACAGAGGAAAACATTTCCCCGGTATCCTGCAGCTCATCTGTCAATCTCAACACCAAGGTTAAAAGCCCCCATAATTGATGGTGCCTTAAGGTCACAGAGAGATAATATTTGTAACTAGATAATATTTGTAACCAGGCTCTCTGTCCCTGTGGCAGAGGTTTCAAACATTCCGCTAGATTTACGGCTGAAGCCCTTCTGAACACCCCCCTCCCCCACCTTTCTGAGTGAGAAGACAAGGATACAGTGCAGTGTGTGATCAGTCCTACGAGTGAGAAGACAAGGATACAGTGCAGTGTGTGATCAGTCCTCCGAGTGGGAAGACAAGGATACAGTCCACTGCGTGATCAGTCCTCCGAGTGAGAAGACAAGGATACAGTGCAGTGTGTGATCAGTCCTTCGAGTGAGAAGACAAGGATACAGTCCAGAGTGTGACGAGTCCTCCGAGTGGGAAGAAAATCCATTTTAAAAAGCATTTAAGTGCTCACTGTTCTGCACACTTAGCTATAGCAGCCTACATAGAAAATCCATACGATTTCCTTTTCACTAATCCCCCTCACTGCTTCTGCATTTCTTTAATTCAGTAATCTGAGAGAAATTCATTTTCAGCCTATATGCTTCACGGTTTATATGGAATGATAACGGGCATGTGTTCCCACTACCCTTCTCCTCTTTGTCTGAGAACATGACAGAAAGATAAATAGTACTTTGGCAAATCCTTCAATGTTGTGGAAAAGAATCACCGTAATGACTGCCAAGCCTCCTACCCAAATCTTTTCACTTGTGTGATTAAAGTCAGGGAGAGCAGTCTAGTCACATAAACAAGACGTAACATAGTAAGCTTAAATCCGTGACACTGAAATTAGTATGATATGTTACGTTTGGTATGGTTACATAAGACTGATGGTTACTTAACGCAAAAACAAAAATAGGGTGGTTGGTCGGTGTGGATGGGTGGGTGTATACTGTGAACCCAAAGGTAGCGAGTTCGAATCTCATCATGGACAACTTTAGCTTTTTTGCCAATTAACAACTACTTACTTCTTTTTAGCTCCTTTGCAACTACTTAGCAGGTTAGCTAACCTTTCCCCTAACCATAATTTTAACCCTTTAACCTAACTCCTAAATGTAAAACATTTTACATCTACATTTTAGTCATTTAGCAGATGCTCACCTAGCTAGAATTCGTAACATATCATACATTTTGCATATTCATAACATATAGTATGTTTTGCAAATTTGTAACATATTGTACTTTTTGCAAATTCGTAACATAAGATTTTGCACATTCGTAACATATAATACGAATTGTAATTTGTAACATATCATATGAAATGGATGATGGACATCCACAAATTAATACATACTACTGTGTATGTAATGTAATATTACAATACTAAATGGAGTGTCTCGGATTTATGTACAGAATTAAACCGTTTTCAGTTTAATTTAAATTACGGTCGGAGAGTAGGTGTAGTTGTAGCTCATGGTATTGACAACAAGACCCACATAATGTAAAAACTCTTCGCAGAAACTGTGATTCTATGTAGAAAACACATCTAGCATGTTGAAATTCACAATATTATCAAGAACTAAACTGAACCATACTAAATAAAATAAAAATGTTAAACACACCTGAATGACCAGCTATGGCCAATTTATTTCACAGGTGGGCGATTCCATGCCAGAATAGGTGGGATATATTGTTGGCATTTTCTGGCAGTTCTCACAGAGAAACTTTATTGGGAGGAAGGATGTTTGGCATGCTTTTTACATTTGTGTCACAAACCATTTTTGAGAAGATCATGATGAAAGTGAAAATGTTATGCCGTTTTTAGACATGTACAGTTGAAGTCGGAAGTTTACATACACCTTAGCCAAGTACATTTAAACTCGGTTTTTCACAATTCCTGACATTTAATCCTAGTAAAAATACCCTGTCTTAGGTCAGATATGATCACCACTTTATTTTAAGAATGTGAAGTGTCAGAATAATAATAGAGGGAAAGATTTATTTCAGCTTTTATTTCTTTCATCACATTCCCAGTGGATCAGAAGTTTACATACACTCAATTGGTATTTGGTAGCATTGCCTTTAAATTGTTTCACTTTGGTCACACGTTTCGGGTAGCCTTCCACAAGCTTCCCACAATAAGTTGGGTGAATTTTGGCCCATTCCTCCTGACAGAGCTGGTGTAACTGAGTGAAGTTTGTAGGCCTCTTTGCTCGCACACGCTTTTTCAGTTCTGCCCACAAATTGTCTATAGGATTGAGGTCAGGGCTTTGTGATGGCCACTCCAAAACCTTGACTTTGTTGTCCTTAAGCCATTTTGCCACAACTTTGGAAGTATGCTTGGGGTCATTGTCCATTTGGAAGACCCATTTGCGACCAAGCTTTAACTTCCTGATGTCTTGAGATGTTGCTTCAATATATCCACATAATTATCCTACCTCATGATGCCATCTATTTTGTGAAGTGCACCAGTCCCTCCTGCAGTAAAGCACCACCACAACATGATGCTGCCACCCTGTGCTTCACGGTTGGGATGGTGTTATTCGGCTTGCAAGCATCCCCCTTTTTCCTCCAAACATTACGATGGTCATTATGGCCAAACAGTTCTATTTTTGTTTCATCAGACCAGAGGACATTCCTCCAAAAAGTATGATCTTTGTCCCCATGTGCAGTTGCAAACCATTGTCTGGCTTTTTTATGCCGGTTTTGGAACAGTGGCTTCCTCCTGAGCGGCTTTTCAGGTTATGTCGATATAGGACTTGTTTTACTATGGATATAGATACTTTTGTACCTGTTTCCTCCAGAATCTTCACAAGGTCCTTCGTTGTTGTTCTGGGATTTATTTGCCCTTTTCGTACCAAAGTACGTTCATCTCTAGGAGACAGAATGCGTCTCCTTCCTGAGCGGTATGACGGCTGCTTGGGCCCATGGTGTTTATACTTGCGTACTATTGTTTGTACAGATGAACGTGGTTCTTTCAGGCTTTTGGATGAACCAGACTTGTGGAGGTCTACAATTTTTTTTCCTGAGGTCTTGACTGATTTCTTTTGATTTTCCCATGATGTCAAGCAAAGAGGCACTGAGATTGAAGGTAGGCCTTGAAATACATCCACAGGTACACCTCCAATTGACTCAAATGATGTCAATTAGCCTATCAGAAGCTTCTAAAGCCATGACATCATTTTCTGGAATTTTCCAAGCTGTTTAAAGGCACAGTCAACTTAGTGTATGTAAACTTCTGACCCACTGGAATTGTGATACAGTGAATTATAAGTGAAATAATCTGTCCATAAACAATTGTTGGAAAAATGACTTGTGTCATGCACAAAGTAGATGTCCTAACCGACTTGCCAAAACTATAGTTTGTTAACAAGAAATTTGTGAAGTGGTTGAAAAACAAGTTTTAATGACTCCAACCTAAGTGTATGTACATTTCTGACTTCAACTGCCTGTAGTAAGACCTTATGATCCATGACAATCCCTGAACAATCTGAAATACCAAAAACATTGTACGCCTTCGCTGGTGTGGAATCGCCCAAGTCACAAAGTACAAAGGCATGCAATATCAGGACTTTAATTTCTTCATCTCACCTCAAACTCAATTAGATTCACAGCAGATCTCCCCCTCTCTCCAAACTTCCCTCCCATAGATCTGAAAAGAGCAGAAGTGGAACAAACTGATACGATATTAAAAAAGAGAGAGAAAGAACCTCTCTTTTGTAATAACACATCTCTGGAGGTCTGTCCACGCTGACCCGTGCAGACACGAAACGGACCGTCTCTCTTGAATCCCTCCCTCCCCTCCTCCTTCCCTCAACCTCATCTCCTTTCGGTTAATTCCCTCTCTCCTCTCAGTCTCTCCATCTGTCCAGGCGCTATATTATTAACTGAGCTGATTTAAGCAGCCTGCAGGTAGGAGGCTAGACCTGGGGACTGACAGCTTTGAAAGGAGGAGAAGAGATAGGCAGGTACGGTGCATATGCTGCTGCCTCTGCCTGACTGTCTCTCTACAGTGTCTCCAACTCAGCTCTCATCCACCTCCACTCTTAGGTCTAAACCCTATCTCCAAGAGGATTTCTTCTCCTCCCCCCGTTTTTTCTGCCCATCTGACATCACTCACACTGGTGTAAATGCCCAGGAGAACGGGCGAGTGAGACAGCCCCGCACCGGTTTCTGCGCTCTGACACTGATTCAGTGCTGTAGGTTTGGCCCGGGAGAGAGGCAAGAGAACGGGGGAAATAATTATTTCCATCCCTGGGAGGTAGGTGTGTGTGTGTGTGTGTGTGTGTGTGTGTGTGTGTGTGTGTGTGTGTGTGTGTGTGTGTGTGTGTGTGTGTGTGTGTGTGTGTGTGTGTGTGTGTGTGTGTGTGTGTGTGTGTGTGTGTGTGTGTGTGTGTGTGTGTGACACACAGCGGAGGGTTAAGGTAAGACAGCTAAACGCCTCCTTGCCTCCCCGCAGAGGAAATATGGAGGAACGCCACTAACCCCCCCTTCCTCTTGCTCCCCTGTCAATACCACACCACTGAGTGATGACCATTACAGTGTGGCTGTCTGTCTCACCATTCCATACATCGGTCACTCTGAAGGTACATGTCTGTGCTTTGATTCCAATTGACCACCTTTTCACTGTGATTCCCTTTATTGGGGGGGGATATATGAGACATACCCATCAGAGTTTGTCAGACTTGACAGGGACATGAGCAATCCTTTACACTTTGGCAGCTGGGCTCTTTTAAAATGTAACTTTAAAAAACACTGTGTTAAGAAATACTTTGTAAAAGCCATAGAGTAGACAGATAGGGGAACGACATCTAAATGTAGTCTTCAAACCCCTAATTCATCAAGCCAAGGACAGTATCTTCAATCTCTTATCAGTGAAAGGTACGACTGTCTGACTATCTGATTCCTCAGGCTTTTCTTTTAGACGGCCATGCACTGTAAATGCTTTGGTATGCCTTTCAAAAGAAGTTGCTTTGCATTAACATACAAGCATCTTTCAAGTAATTACTGTACACTTGGAAACCAAAAGGGCACGTTTCACTCTAAACCACCCAGCCAGCCTTCTTGTGTTTATATGCCCACTGTACACCTCCCACTCAGTGAATGAGGCCCGTCACATGTTCTCTGTGAATAAAAGAGCTTGGCCTCCAAATATGCTGAGTGGGTAGCCAGGAGACGTCTCTGTGGGAACAGGGACGTATTCAATAAAGGCACGCATCAGAAAACGTTCTTAAACGTTTTGTAACAGAAACATTTGTAATTGGACAAGTCTGGGTCCTGGTAAGTCCCTGTGTATTTCAGTCAGTTTTCCTCTGTTATGTGCATAATGAACACAGCCAAGGTGTCATCCCTGTGGCCTGGACCTCACCAGGGCAACAACGGCAGAGGCCTGTAATGAATCAAAAGGTAACTTCCTCCATGCTAATTAGCAAGGGGTGGGGAGGTAAAAGTCCCTCTGCTAAATATCATGTGGATCCCTGCGAATGCCACACTGGATTATAATGAGCGTCTTAAGGTTAGCCTGTCCATTCTCGTCATCCTCATGCTTGTTTCCAAGGACAGGTGATAGGTGAGGCAATAGGGAAGAGGATCCTCTCACACTGGGTTTAGTCTCAAGGTATTTCTTTACTCTTTGCCACATTTTATTTTTATTCATTTTATTTTACCTTTATTTAACTTGGCAAGTCAGTTAAGAACAAATTCCTATTTTCAATGGCGGCCTAGGAACAGTGGGTAAACTGTCTTGTTCAGGGGTATTTAATCAATACAATTAACAAATGTCAATTTACAAATGTCACCCAAACACAGTGGAAACTACTTTATAACACCGTTTTTATTTGTTTGAGATAGGATTCTGAATAAGTTTAACTGGGAAGGCGACACACATTAATCTAGGTAAGATACAGTCAAATTAGTGTTTTCTCACCCAAATACTGCATCTAGAGAGCTGATCTTAAATTGTGCCATGGACTAACTTTGGGTGATTCTGGGTTATTTTAGGTAAAAGAGTCAAACTTAGAGGGGTATTTTTCTTACCACTTTGTCCTGGAATTAGAAGACTACCTTCTGTCTGGGCGAGGCAAACCATTTCTCACTTTCTACGCTGTCTGCTCTTGTCAGCAACAAAACTAGAATAATACTGCTGCAAGGTCAAGGTGTTGGAGAGGAACAAAGCTCCTGGACTCCTTTTGGAGTTAATGGTTTGTTTTGATTGATTTTTCCATTTTTTTCATTTGAACTGCTGCTTTGTTTTTCTGTTAAAGGAAGTTTGGAGAAGTTCCCTGCCAGCTACGAGTTGGTGGTTTTCTTTTTGAGTGTCAAACTAATTGACAAAGAGCATTGCTAAGATCCTCTTTCCTTCATATACACTGCAGCTATTTATACACTACATAACCAAAAGTATGTGGACACCTGCTCGTCGAACATCTCATTCCAAAATCATGGGCATTAATATGGAATTGGTCCCCCTTTGCTGCTATAACAGCCTCCACTCTTCTGAGATGGCTTTCCACTAGATGTTGGAACGTTGCTGAGGGGACTTGCTTCCATTCAGCCACAAGAGCATTAGTGAGGTTGGGCACTGATGTTGGGCGATTAGGCCTGGCTCACAGTCGGTGTTCCAATTCATCCCAAAGGTGTTCGATGGGGTTGAGGTCAGGGCTCTATGCAGGGTTACGGTTAACCATGAAAAACACCTCCAGACCATCATTTCTACTCCACCAAACTTTACAGTTGGCACCAAGCATTGGTGCGGGTAGCATTCTCCTGGCAGCCGCCAAACCCAGATTCATCCGTCGGACTACCAGATGGTGACGCATTATTCATCACTCCAAAAAACATGTTTCCACTGCTCCAGAGTCCAATGGCGGCCAGCTTGTGTGCGGCCATGGAAACCCATTTCATGAATCTCCCGACTAACAGTTCTTGTGCTGACGTTGCTTCCAGAGGCAGTTTGGAACTCGGTAGTGAGTGTTGCAACCAAGGACAGACAGATTTTTACGCGCTACGCACTTCAGCGGTCCCGTTCTGTGAGCTGATCAGCCCAGCTCTAGCAGCGCAGAAATTTGACGAACTGACTTGTTATAAAAATCCCATCCCATGCTCTTCAGTAAGGCCATTCTACTGCCAATGTTTGTCTATGGAGATTGCATGGCTGTGTGCTCAATTTTATACACCGGTCAGCAACAGGTGTGGCTGAAATAGGCGAATCCACTAATTTGAAGGGGTGCCCACATCCTTTTGTATATATAGTGTATGTCTCCCAAAAAGAGATTTGAGTCCAAGTGGATGCAAGAGCTGGATATGTAAAATGTGTTTAACATTAAGGGGAAATGCGCTCTATAAATGAATTATTATTATTATTATTATTAACAATTTAACGTACATTTTGTCTGTCAAGCCTTTGCTTCTTTTATGTGTGGTTACCAAAATAATGATGTTTGTCTAGACCAGAACAACATCCCAGATACACAGCAACATCTTGTTGCCTTGGAAGCAAGGGCCTGCTGAGAAGCTGGGAGCAAGTCATTCTGTGGGAGGAGGAGGGCAACCTAACCCATAAGATCTGTGGGGTGAGGAGGGGGGAGGAGAAGATGCGACTGGAACCATGCTGAATTGAACTCATGGACCATTTATTCACCCCCCCCCCATCTCCTCTCCACATGCACACACCCCTAGATGACCCCAACTCCCGACATCATCATCACCATCAACAACATTTGTCTCCACTGGGGCCTCCATCCTAAAAATCCCCATCTCTCTTTATTAACTCTGCGTTGAAGGAGAGAAGCCTTGCTTCACAGCTCCTCATGTGTGGAGTGTTTGGGTGGAGGTGAAGGAGTGTTGTAGGGGTAGACTGGCCCACCAATTGGTGGAGCAAGAGGCCCAGGAGGGCAAGGCTCTAGAGGTGCTCCTACGCTCCATTATTTACTGTCTGCCCTCTGCGTTGAGCACTGAATGCTGCTGGTTGCCCATCCAGTCCAGTCATCCCCCGCTACACACCACCGCAACGTGTCAACTTAACTACTGGAAATAAAAAGTGCTGTACAAACTCAAATTTGTCTGAGGCCTTGCCATTGCTCATAATCTAAACAAATACATGTGTTGCAGATACAGAAAATGGGTCCATGAATGCTATTTGTCAAGCACTCAACCCTGCTCCTGAGTTGGAAAAGTTATCACTTTTTCCCTGCATCACCTATATTTTCATTTTGGATGAGCATGGGCTACAAAATGCAAGTGTGACTGAGTTCCACACATAAAACTCTTCTCTACATTCAAGGACATATTCTAGTACTTGAACTTAAAGTAATTCAATCATTTATGAATATGTTTTTATATTTGTATTCATAGACAACAATAACAAGAGGTACCTGAGAGCATTGTTTGATTGAATCAATCGTTGATAGGGCTTGAAGCGGCAGCCTTTGAATTTTCATTAATGAGAAACGTGGAGAAAATGGATTATCTGCTTTAGCTACCAGGCTCATTGATGGAGCAAAAACCTGTGGGCTACATATTGTTTGATATATTTTCCTGTTAATTTTCTCGCATGGAAAGAGTAACTTACTGGTTTACTGTTGGTTGCAAATATGAAACTGGTATTGTTTGTTTCATACTGCTGAAAATCCCCTGAGCATGTTTGGCGCTTTACACAAAACTCATAAAAGATGAGCCACTCTCACTTCGTACAAATGATTAGGAGCATATTTTATTTTCCTCTCTAAGGACAGAGAATAAATTGTGTATTACAACATCAGATCTTGTTCTGTTTTCGTAAAAGGTTTTCATACTGTACAAAACCCTTGGGAAATAATATTTTACCACTCAAAGACAAGGTGTTGTAATATGGATTATGGAGGCAGTGTTCAACATCATACAGTATCCCCATTTTGCTGACAGTAACAGAGAGACTGAACAGGCAATGGGAGGTATTTAACGAAAGGCAAGAGGGATTACTAGGGACTAGGCACTACTTGGATCAGTTTCTCTAATTTCCCCCCAAAATTTGCATTCCTATTATAACACCTTCATGCACATGAGAAATATATTATTTTTGACTGGGTTGAAAACTAATTTTAATAAAATGTTGCCTTTGCCACGATTCCCACGTCGCCATGCTTGCCAGTCAAGTGCAACAAGAGATGATAATGGGTTGAACCTTCCCGTTTTAGCATGATGTAAATTTCAGACCAGACAATGTCTGGATGCCACAAGAATTAAAATCTAGGTTGCATTCCCCTGCTCAGACATTGCATGCATCAACCAATGGTTGCATGCCACGTCGTCGACTGTGCCGTTGGGCACTCAATTGCTATAACATATGTGGTTAGCTGATACCTAAAAAATAACTATCCAGGCCTTGTAGGATCTCGCATGTGTCAGCAACGCCTGGGCAGAGGAACACTTTAAAAAAATAAAAAATGTGCCTTTATTTAACCAGGTAGGCTAGTTGAGAACAAGTTCTCATTTACAACTGCGACCTGGCCGAGATAAAGCAAAGCAGTGCGACACAAACAACAACACAGAGTTACACATGGAATAAACAAACATACAGTCAATAATACAATAGAGAAAGTCTATATATAGTGTGTGCAAATGAGGTAGGATAAGGGGGGTGAGGCAATAAATAGGCCATAGTGGCGAAATTATTACAGTATGGCAAATTAAACACTGGGGTGATAGATGTGCAGAAGATGAGTGTGCAAGTAGCGGTACTGGGGTGCAAAGGAGCAAAATAAAGAAAATAAATAACAATATGGTGATGAGGTAGTTAGATGGGCTATTTACAGATTGGCTATGTACAGGTGCAGTGATCTGTGAGCTGCTCTGACAGCTGGTGCTTAAAGCTAGTGGGGGAGATATGAGCCTCTGAACACTGATATGAACACTCATATCTCTGATATGAGTCTCTGATATGAGTCTATGAACACGCCCCAAATCTTTCTGATGTCAGCCATGGGGACATATTGGTCGCGTTCCCCTGCTCAGATGTTGCATGCATCAACCAATGGTTGAGTGCCACGTCATCGACTGACAGATTGCTATAGCATATGATGTGGTTAGCTGATACGTTAAATACCTTTCCAGGCATTGTAGGATCTGGCATGCGTCAGCGATGCCTGGGCAGAGGAACACTCCCACTGTTTCCATGGGATCCTCTGAACATAGATTCAAGGATATTAACTTGTCTAGTTTCCATAGTGATCCCTATTGTATATGGATATACCCAGTGCTATATAGCTAGGCCTATAGACATACACTGTATATGGATATACCCAGTGCCATTTAGCTAGGTCTATAGACATACACTGTATATGGCTGTGGATATATTTGTTGATAATAATTTATTGTGTTCTATAGTAAATAATGCAATGGTAAAAAGGAAACAACTTATGTACTCGCTCCTTCTCCACTAGCTTATCAAGTTAACAACCAGTGTGTTGATTTACAAAGGCTATTGCAACAGACAATGCCAAATTAAAAAAAGTATTTTAACCAAACTGATAGGATTGAGATCCCATGTGTTCTCTTCCCTTGCCTTTGGCTTATCTTACCGTCCTAAGTGACCAGATGAAATCATTTGATAACCCGATCGTCTTATCAGATTTGTTTTCTCGCCAAATAGAGCCATATTGCACATTGTGTTTAGTTTAGGAAGTAGATAAGATTTAGAAGAACCGTGTTTGTGAATCGTGACATATTTTCTATCTCAGAGGAAGGAGAATAAGAAATGCTGCACAATACTAGGAAATCTATTTGCTGGTTGATAGTTGGTGAAACAGTGCAGTCATAATGCCAGGAAAATCTCAGCACATTTTACAGCAGTAATGGCTCAATGCAAAACAGCACAAATTATTTTATATTATTTGTGGACTTCTTTTAAACCACAAACAAATGTGGTATACAAAATCCCAAATCAAATCCAATACTGTCGTTGGAACAAACCTGGCAACAGAGAGCCAGTAAAATGACTTTCCTTTATGATTCTTATACAAATCAGGAAATCTAAAGCTTGGGTTTTTCCTCGGGAGTTACAAGTGCCTTGGAGCTTGGTGTGTAAACTAGGCTTAATGTCTCATCCAGCGTTTGGGGGCCACCACTGTTTTTATCTCAGAATGAGAAGGTCATTTCTGTACTCTCTCACACTGATGCAGCAACCTGTGCTGTGAACTGTAAAAAAAAAAAAAGGCATTTTATCCTAGTAAAAATCTCTTACTTTGTGCCATATGGCAAGGTTAGGTGATAGAGAGGCAGAGCATTATACAGTGTGACTGCCGTCTCCTCTCTGTCAGGCAACACAATAATAATTCTCTAATCAAAAATCCCCTGAGGATATTATTTACCTCATCAGTGAGCACAAAGGTACTGCTGACGCAGCTTACTCAGCGTGAAGGACCAGTGGTGTAAAGTAGCATGGCAGTAGCTGGATGACACAGAGGACCCATCAAAGACTCTCATCAAAGCCTCCTGGAACAAATCAACTTTTTTTTGTTCCCTTTCACATTATTTTATCTGTGAAAATAATAAAAAATATGCTATCTTTAAAAGTGAATGACAGTTTATGTATTATGTGTGTACCACTGGTTTACCTGTTTTTTTACAAAAGTATAATCTGGTAAAATGTTATATTTACTGCCAAGTAATTAATTTTGTTTCATTTGTGAAACACTAAAAGAAGCGCCACTGTAACGGCTGTCCTCGCTGACAGAAGGAGAGGACCAAAACGCAGAGTGGTTAGTGTTCATTATTTACTGAAAGTCAACAAAACACTTCAAAATACAAAACAACCAACAAACGTGACAAAACCGAAACAGTCCTGTGTGGCACAAAACCTGACACAGGAACAAACACCCACAAAACACCCGTGAAACCCAGGCTGCCTAAGTATGATTCTCAATCAGGGACAACGATTGACAGCTGCCTCTGATTGAGAATCATACCCGGCCGAACACAAACATCCCAACATAGAAAATCACACATAGACAAACCCACCCAACTCACGCCCTGACCAACTAAATAAATACAAGACAAAAGAAAACAGGTCAGGAACGTGACATAACCCCCCCCTTAAGGTGCGAACTCCGGGCGCACCAGCATAAACTCTAGGGGAGGGTCTGGGTGGGCGTCTGTCCACGGTGGCGGCTCTGGCGCTGGTCGTGGTCCCCACCCCACCATAGTCAATCCCCTCTTCCGTAGCCTCCTCCAAATTAACCCCACTAGATTAAGGGGCAGCACCGGACTGAGGGGCAACACCGGAATGAGGGGCAACACCGGACTGAGGGGCAGCACCGGACTGAGGGACGGATCCTGGCTGGCTGGCTCTGGCGGATCCTGGCTGGACGGCGGATCCTGGCTGGACGGCGGATCCTGGCTGGACGGCTCTGGCCGCTCCTGGCTGGCGGAAGGCTCTGGCCGCTCCTGGCTGGCGGAAGGCTCTGGCCGCTCCTGGCTGGCGGAAGGCTCTGGCCGCTCCTGTCTGGCGGAAGGCTCTGGCCGCTCCTGTCTGGCGGAAGGCTCTGGCCGCTCCTGTCTGGCGGAAGGCTCTGGCCGCTCCTGTCTGGCGGAAGGCTCTGGCCGCTCCTGTCTGGCGGAAGGCTCTGGCCGCTCCTGTCTGGCGGAAGGCTCTGGCCGCTCCTGTCTGGCGGAAGGCTCTGGCCGCTCCTGTCTGACGGGCGGCTCTGACGGCTCGGGACAGACGGGCGGCTCTGACGGCTCGGGACAGACGGGCGGCTCTGACGGCTCGGGACAGACGGGCGGCTCTGACGGCTCGGGACAGACGGGCGGCTCTGACGGCTCGGGACAGACGGGCGGCTCTGACGGCTCGGGACAGACGGGCGGCTCTGACGGCTCGGGACAGACGGGCGGCTCTGACGGCTCGGGACAGACGGGCGGCTCTGACGGCTCGGGACAGACGGGCGGCTCTGACGGCTCGGGACAGACGGGCGGCTCTGACGGCTCGGGACAGACGGGCAGCTCTGACGGCTCGGGACAGACGGGCAGCTCTGACGGCCCGGGACAGACGGGCAGCTCTGACGGCCCGGGACAGACGGACAGCTCTGACGGCTCGCGACAGACGGACAGCTCTGACGGCTCGGGACAGACGGACAGCTCTGACGGCAGACAGTTCAGACAGCGCTGGGCAGGCAGACAGTTCAGACAGCGCTGGGCAGGCAGACAGTTCAGACAGCGCTGGGCAGGCAGACAGTTCAGACAGCGCTGGGCAGGCAGACAGTTCAGACAGCGCTGGGCAGGCAGGCAGCTCAGACAGCGCTGGGCAGGCAGGCAGCTCAGACACTGGCTGCGCTGGAGAGGAGGAAGGCTCTGACAGCGCTGGACAGGTGGGAGCAACTGGAGAGAGAAGACGGAGAGACAGCCTGGTGCGGGGGGCTGCCACCGGAGGACTGGTACGTGGAGGTGGCACCGGAAAAACCGGACCGTGAAGGAGGACACGTGCTCTTGAGCACCGAGCCCACCCAACCTTACCTGGTTGAATGGCCCCCGTAGCCCTGCCAGTGCGGCGAGGTGGAATAGCCCGCACTGGGCTATGCTGGCGAACCGGGGACACCATTTGTAAGGCTGGTGCCATGTACGCCGGCCCGAGGAGACGCACTGGAGGCCAGATGCGTTGGGCCGGCTTCATGACACCCGGCTCGATGCCCAACCTAGCCCGGCCAGTGCGGCAAGGTGGAATAGCCCGCACTGGACTAAGCACGCGTACTGGGGACACCGTGCGCTTTACCGCATAACACGGTGTCTGACCAGTACGACGCCCTCTCACTCCACGGTAAGCACGGGGAGTTGGCTCAGGTATCCTACCCGGCTTTGCCACACTCCGCGTGTGCCCCCCCAAGAAATTTTTGGGTCTGACTCTCGGGCTTCCGTGCTAGCCGCGTACCTTCATACCGCCGGTTCTTCTCTCCGGTTGCCTCTGCTCTCCTAACTGCCTCCAGCTGTTCCCATGGGAGGCGATCCTTTCCAGCCAGGATCTCCTCCCATGTGTAGCAACCCTTGCCGTCCAAGACGTCTTCCCATGTCCATTCCTGTGTCTGTCTCTGCTGCTGTCGCTGCCCTTTTCCACTCCGCTTGGTCCTTTGGTGGTGGGTGTTTCTGTAACGGCTGTCCTCGCTGACAGAAGGAGAGGACCAAAACGCAGAGTGGTTAGTGTTCATTATTTACTGAAAGTCAACAAAACACTTCAAAATACAAAACAACCAACAAACGTGACAAAACCGAAACAGTCCTGTGTGGCACAAAACCTGACACAGGAACAAACACCCACAAAACACCCGTGAAACCCAGGCTGCCTAAGTATGATTCTCAATCAGGGACAACAATTGACAGCTGCCTCTGATTGAGAATCATACCCGGCCGAACACAAACATCCCAACATAGAAAATCACACATAGACAAACCCACCCAACTCACGCCCTGACCAACTAAATAAATACAAGACAAAAGAAAACAGGTCAGGAACGTGACAGCCACACAGTATAAATTGGTATCAGGTAGTTGCTAATCGTGTTGAATTATTTGAAGTGAATGTCCTCTGTGTCACACCAGGTAAAAAATACCACCTCCCTGAAATAGCCTAGTTCTAGGACTATAAAATCCAGTGTTACCGGTATCCATGAATCTACTTGTCTAGTCAAGTCCTACACAGACAGACAGAGGATTTGTGACTGTGCTCAGACAAACAACAGGAAGACTGTCTGCAAAGATCCTTGAGCTGCTCTCTCCACCAGCCTGCCAGCAGCCTGTTTCTGTAGGAAACATACTGCCGCTACTCTTTGCTTGGCATTCTGCTGTGGCTATTCGTTTACCAGCTCCTACTCCAGCAATAAAGCAATAATATGCAGGTCTATCTAATTATTACAGGGGGCATGAGATCCATCAAGGCTCTTCAAAGTTGAGATTCGTCATGGCAACCTTGCATGCAGTACAGTGCTGCGAACGGCAATCATAGTCAGAGTGAAGGTCAGGCTTTGTGTACTCTCAGACTCTTTAAAGGACTACAAGCTGAATCATGTATCGATTACACTATTAAAATCGATTTTTATTTTTCAAATATACTGAAAGGCCCTTCACCAAGGCCTTGTAAGTCGTCATTGCGGTATAGTAGCTCTGCTAGATCATTATTAATAATATTTTAGATTGTAATCACGAGGAAGCCATTATTGAAAACCATTTTCATAACAGCGACCAATGTAAAATTATAATTAGGTGCATACGTTTCCCGGAATTACTCTCCCCACTGTTTGATTCACTATCTGGGCTTGGGCTTAAGTTTTGCAAATAGATGTTTCAACAGAGCTTTCAGTAGTAGGACTATTGAAATGCCAATGTGTGCGTGTGCGTGTGTGTGTGTTCCCACCTACAAGGACCAGAGTGTCTGGCCCTAGAAAATGTCCATCAATTCATCATACTGGGTATCATTTATCAAGTGGGACTGTTAACAATCTGTTCTCTCCAGAAATGTACAAGTAAATAAGAGTGAAGAAATAGTTTTAAAGTATTTTGGTGGCTGTTTACCAATATACAGATAAACTCAGCAAAAAAAGAAACGTCCTCTCACTGTCAACTGCGTTTATTTTCAGCAAACTTAACATGTGTAAATATTTGTATGAACATAACAAGATTCAACAACTGAGACATAAACTGAACAAGTTCCACAGACATGTGACTAACATAAATGGAATAATGTGTCCCTGAACAAAGGGGGGGTCAAAATCAAAAGTAACAGTCAGTATCTGGTGTGGCCACCAGCTGCATCTCCTCCTCACGGACTGCACCAGATTTTCCAGTGAGATGTTACCCCACTCTTCCACCAAGGCACCTGCAAATTCCCAGACATTTCTGGGGGGAATGGCCCTAGCCCTCACCCTCTGATCCAACAGGTCCCAGGCGTGCTCAATGGGATTGAGATCCGGGCTCTTCGTTGGCCATGGCAGAACACTGACATTCCTGTCTTGCAGGAAATCACGCACAGAACGAGCAGTATGGCTGGTGGCATTGTGGGTACCACATGAGGGAGGAGGATGTCTTCCCTGTAACGCACAGAGTTGAGATTGCCGGCAATGACAACAAGCTCAGTCCGATGATGCTGTGACACACCGCCACAGACCATGACGGACCCTCCACCTCCAAATTGATCCTGCTCCAGAGTACAGGCCTAGGTGTCACGCTCATTCCTTCGACGATAAACGCAAATCCGACCATCACCCCTGCTGAGACAAAACCGCGACTTGTCAGTGAAGAGCACTTTTTGCCAGTCCTGTCTGGTCCAGCGACGGTAGGTTTGTGCCCATAGGCGACGTTGTTGCCGGTGATGTCTGATGACGACCTGCCTTACAACAGGCCTACAAGCCCTCAGTCCAGCCTCTCTCAGCCTATTGCGGACAGTCTGAGCACTGACGGAGGGATTATGCGTTCCTGGTGTAACTCGGGCAGTTGTTGTTGCCATCCTGTATCTGTCCCGCAGGTGTGATGTTCGGATGTACCGATCCTGTGCAGGTGTTGTTACACGTTGTCTGCCACTGCGAGGGCGATCAGCTGTCTGTCCTGTCTCCCTGTAGCGCTGTCTTAGGCGTCTCACAGTACGGACATTGCAATTTATTGCCCTGGCCACATCTGCAGTCAGCATGCCTAAGGCACGTTCATGCAGATGAGCAGGGACCCTGGGCATCTTTCTTTTAGTGTTTTTCAGAGTCAGTAGAAAGGCCTCTTTAGTGTCCTTAGTTTTCATAACTTTGACCTTAATTGCCTACCGTCTGTAAGCTGTTAAGTCTTAACTACCGTTCCACAGGTGCATGTTCATTAATTGTTTACGGTTCATTGAACAGCATGGGACACTTCAGCGAGCAGGCCTTTCTAATCGACCTGGCCCGGGTATCCTGGAAGGATATTGACCTCATCCCGTCAGTAGAGGATGCCTGGTTATTTTTGAAAAATGCCTTCCTCACCATCTTAAATAAGCATGCCCCATTCAAGAAATTTAGAACCAGGAACAGATATAGCCCTTGGTTCTCTCCAGACCTGACTGCCCTTAACCAACACAAAAACATCCTATGGCGTTCTGCATTAGCATCGAACAGCCCCCGTGATATGCAACTTTTCAGGGAAGTTAGAAACCAATATACACAGGCAGTTAAAAAAGCCAAGGCTAGCTTTTTCAAGCAGAAATTTGCTTCCTGCAACACAAACTCAAAAAAGTTCTGGGACACTGTAAAGTCTATGGAGAATAAAAACACCTCCTCCCAGCTGCCCACTGCACTGAGGATAGGAAACTCTGTCACCACCGATAAATCCACTATATTTGAGAATTTTAATAAGCATTTTTCTACGGCTGGCCATGCTTTCCACCTGGCTACCCCTACCCCGGTCAACAGCACTGCACCCCCCACAGCAACTCGCCCAAGCCTTCCCCATTTCTCCTTCTCCCAAATCCAGTCAGCTGATGTTCTGAAAGAGCGGCAAAATCTGGACCCCTACAAATCAGCCGGGCTAGACAATCTGGACCCTTTCTTTCTAAAATTATCTGCCGCAATTGTTGCAACCCCAACTACTAGCCTGTTCAACCTCTCTTTCATGACGTCTGAGATTCCCAAAGATTGGAAAGCAGCTGCGGTCATCCCCCTCTTCAAAGGGGAGGGACACTCTTGACCCAAACTGCTACAGACCTATATCTATCCTAACCTGCCTTTCTAAGGTCTTCGAAAGCCAAGTCAACAAACAGATTACCGACCATTTCGAATCCCCCCGCACCTTCTCCGCTATGCAATCTGGTTTCAGAGCTGGTCATGGGTGCACCTCAGCCATGCTCAAGGTCCTAAACGATATCTTAACCACCATCGATAAGAAACAATACTGTGCAGCCGTACTCATTGACTTGGCCAAGGCTTTCGACTCTTTTAATCACCACATCCTCATCGGGAGACTCGATAGCCTTGGCTTCTCAAATGATTGCCTCGCCTGGTTCACCAACTACTTCTCTGATAGAGTTCAGTGTGTCAAATCGGAGGGCCTGTTGTCCGGGCCTCTGGCAGTCTCTATGGGGGTGCCACAGGGTTCAATTCTTGGGCCGACTCTCTTCTCTATATACATCAATGATGTTGCTCTTGCTGCTGGTGAGTCTCTGATCCACCTCTACGCAGACGACACCATTCTATATACTTCTGGCCCGTCTTTGGACACTGTGTTAACAACCCTCTAGACGAGCTTCAATGCCATACAACTCTCCTTCCATGGCCTCCAACTGCTCTTAAATACAAATAAAACTAAATGCATGCTCTTCAAACGATCGCTGCCTGCACCTGCCCGCCCGTCCAACATCACTACTCTGGATGTTTCTTACTTAGATTATGTGGACGACTACAAATACCTAGGTGTCTGGTTAGACTGTAAACTCTCCTTCCAGACTCACATCAAACATCTCCAATCCAAAGTTAAACCTAGAATTGGCTTCCTATTTCGCAACAAAGCATCCTTCACTCATGCTGCCAAACATACCCTCGTAAAACTGACCATCCTACTGATCCTCGAATTCAGCAATGTCATTTAAAAAATAGCCTCCAATACCCTACTCAATAAATTGGATGCAGTCTATCACAGTGCCATCCGTTTTGTCACCAAAGCCCCATATACTACCCACCACTGCGACCTGTACGCTCTCGTTGGCTGGCCCTCGCTTCATACTCGTCGCCAAACCCACTGGCTCCAGGTCATCTACAAGACCCTGCTAGGTAAAGCCCCGCTTTATCTCAGCTCGCTGGTCACCATAGCAGCACCCACCTGTAGCACACGCTCCAGCAGGTATATCTCTCTGATCACCCCCAAAGCCAATTCCTCCTTTGGCCTCCTCTCCTTCCAGTTCTCTGCTGCCAATGACTGGAACGAACTGCAAACTGAAACTGGAAACACTTATCTCCCTCACTAGCTTTAAGCACCAGCTGTCAGAGCAGCTCACAGATTACTGCACCTGTACATAGCCCATCTATAATTTAGCCCAAACAACTACCTCTTCCCCTACTGTATTTATTTATTTATTTTGCTTCTTTATACCCAATTATTTCTCTTTCTACTTTGCACATTCTTCCACTGCAAATCTACCATTCCAGTGTTTTACTTGCTATATTGTATTTACTTCGCCACCATGGCCTTTTTTTGCCTTTACCTCCCTTATCTCACCTCATTTGCTCACAATGTATATAAACCTATTTTTCTACTGTATTATTGACTGTATGTTTGTTTTACTCCATGTGTAACTCTGTGTTGTTGTATGTGTCGAACTGCTTTGCTTTATCTTGGCCAGGTCGCAATTGTAAATGAGAAATTGTTCTCAAATTGCCTACCTGGTTAAATAAAGGTGAAATAAAAAATAATATAAATAAAAATTGGAAACAGTGTTAAAACCCTTTACAATGAAGATCTGTGAAGTTATTTGGATTTTTACGAATTATCTTTGAAAGACAGGGTCCTGAAAAAGGGTTGAGTTGAGTTTATATGTGAAAGGGATGAATGGTATACTACACTTTTTAAAACATTAACTAAATTGACACACTGAAGCCCTTAAAGTGCTTATAAAGATGCAATCTGACTACATTTGCCATACTTCATGAGGTAAAAGGTTGATAGGTCATTGATATACACTAAATTACCAAAAGTATGTGGACTGATGTTGGACTGATGTTGGGGGATTAGGCCTGGCTCGCAGTCGGCATTCCAATTCATCCCAAAGGTGTTAGATGGGGTTGAGGTCAGGGCTCTGTGCAGGTCAGTCAAGTTCTTCCACACCGATCTCGATAAACCATTTCTGTATGGACCTCGCTTTGTGCATGGGGGAATTGTTATGCTAAAACAGGGAAGGGCCTTCCCCAAACTGTAGCCACAAACTTGGAAGCACAGAATCATCTAAAATGTCATTGTATGCTTTAGCGTTAATATTTCCCTTCACTGGAACTAAGGGGCCTAGACCGAACCATGAAAAACATCCCCAGACCATTATTCCTCCTCCACCAAACTTTACCGTTGGCACGATGCATTGAACCAGGTAGCATTCTCCTGGCATCCTCCAAACCCAGATTTGTCCGTCAGACTGTCAGATGGTGAAGCATGATTCATCACTCCAGAGAACGCGTTTCCACTGCTCCAGAGTCCAATGGCGGTGAGCTTTACACCACTCCAGCCAACGCTTGGCTTTGCGCGTGATGATCTTGGCCTTGTGTGCGGCTGCTCGGCCATGGAAACTCATTTCATGAAGCTCCCGACAAACAGTTCTTGGCAAGACGTTGCTTCCAGAAGCAATTTGGAACTCGGTAGTGAGTTTTGCAACCGAGGACAGACGATTTTTGTGAAATGTGACGAACTGACTTGTTGGTACGGTGCCACGTTGAAAGTCACTAAACTCTTCAGTAAGGCCATTCTACTGCCAATGTTTGTCTATGGAGATTGCATGCTGTGTGCTCGATTTTAAACACCTGTCAGCAACGTTTGTGGATAAAATAGCAAAATCCACTAATTTGAAGGGGTGTCCACCTACTTTTGTATGTGCTGTGTATGTTTAGTCTTGGGGGCAGGGGGCTTATCAGGTGGGCATAATACATTCACTGGACAGTTTATTAGGAACACCAGGCTGTTCACGAAAATGGATAGCTCCTGTGGTCGTGGCTTGCTATATAAAGTTACTGTTCGATTGGACATTAGAAAAGGCAAAACGAGTGACCTAAGCGACTTTAAGCGTGTATTGATCGTCGGTGCCAGGCGCGCTGCATCCAGTATCTCAGAAGCAGCTGCCCTCCTGGGCTTTTCACGCACATCTGTGTCTAGGGTTTACAGAGAATTGTGAGACAAACAAAAAAACAACCAGTCAGCGGCAGTCCTGCGGGCTAAAATAGCTTGTTGATCAGAGAGGTCGAAGGAGAACGGCAAGAATCGTGCAAGCTAACAGGCAGGCCACAAACAGACAAATAACGGCGCAGTACAACAGTGGTGTGCAACGCACAACTCGTCGATCCTTGTTACGGATGGGATATTGCAGCAGACGACCACATCGAGTTCCCCTCTTATCAGCTAAAAACAAGAAGCAGCAGCTCTACTGGGCCGCCCGATCACCAACGCTGGACAGGAGTGTGAACACATCGCCTGGAAACACGAGTTCAGTTTGAGAAAAATTTGACAATCTATCACTGCTGTGGCTGGGAGCGAGATCCTTTTTATAGTGAGGAAACCAAGTAAGTTTGTAACCAAGTAAATCGATGGTCAATCTCTCAGGTTGGACGAGTCATTTATAGCCTTCACTTCTTTGCCCAGGGTCTCTGATATACAGTGAGTATAGTGAATACAGTGAGTGATAAATTGTTTGTATCAGGCCTGTCCCTCTTGGTGAGGCCTCTGATGATGTTCAAGGCTGAAACACACACCCTTGACATTTGCACAAAGGTCAGGTTTTGTGTTCATTTTATGATGCTCGCTTTCTAGACCCATGACAGCACAGCAACAGGGATTATTATGATAGTCTGGAGTTATGCCATCTCAATAATTCTACCTTGCTTGTTTACAGTGTAGGCTGGGTGTTCACTAGCCCAATAATGGACTAAAGGAACCTAACATCACTCCTTATAGTCCAAGGACCTTACATGTTCTGTTTAAAGGCAAATTGGCTCTGGAAGCCAGAACAGTCAAATTCTCCATCTAAACGTAAATTGATTCTCAATTGCAGTACGGTTCTAGAAACTTAAGTTCATACCACATACAAATAAATTCACAAATGCAAAATACACACTTACTGTAGACTGTTTTAACCGGTTTTAACAGTTGCAGCCGACAGTATTTTTCAGTGACAACACGTTTGTGGCGTCCGTTTTCCATTTAGACACAGGTGTTCGAAGATGCAGATAGCTAATTAGCACAGGTAGTCTACTCTGTCTTCTGTCTGTTTTCCGTAAACAAGCGCTGTAACATGGAAATATGTGGGAACCCTAACCCTATAAATGTGTATCAATTTAACCTTTTGTTTTTGGAAAATTATTTCTTGCTGATATAAAAGATAAGGTCCTTATGCTTCCAAAACCGTACCGCAAGAGACGCGTGTTAATGTTCAGACCGAGCGTCGGAGCTCTTAACAAAACTCCACCATACAGAAGATCCCTTCGTCCAATGACTCTTATATGTAATGTAATGGAACTGAGAGTCATGATCAAGGGCCAGGTGTTCACCAGTCAAGAAGTTGTCTTTTCGGTGTGGCAACATTCTGATCATTGGATAGGCCTTGGCCTATAATTATAGTAAGATGTTTAATTGGTGCATGTGTCTGTGCATGTGGTTGTGGTTGTGATAATATTTTATGTGGACCTCAATTAGGCCAACACAGGGATAGCCTCCATATCAGATTTGGAGAGCCTTGACACACAGGTCAAATACCAATTTTTGACACCTATTTCATACCTGATACACTTGCTTTTTCTGTTGATTTCAATGCTGCTGAATAGTCAGGTCATTGACAACGCATGGCTGCTTCTCTAACGTTGCCAACGGTGTGTGAACATGTATAATCTCGTTAAAATGCGCTTGAGGTGGGTAAAACATTGACTGTGTTCGAGACGGTTCGAGAGGATTAAAACCACAATGCATCATGGGTAAATTGACTGACTGATCTACAAATAATAATAGGTAGTTATTCATGATGCAAGGTTCTTTGTAGCTCAGCCAGTCAGCAATTGCATGCAATGTCAAACAAGCCCATCAGGGCCAGTATTGTGCAGAAAATCTCCCCCCTGACAGAATTCCCCCCCCCATTCGCGTTCTTCATTGCTGCGACTTGCTTGCTAGTTGAGATTTCTGCTCTTCACTCCGTTGTCAGTTTAGCCTACATTTCACTGATCTCAGTAGCAGAGAGCATTTTTGTCTGCAGTTTTCAGTTTGGCTATTTGTTTCAAGTGTATTAGTCTAATAATAAACCTCTTTGCCAAAATGTGTCATCTCTCCCATGTCTTATTCGACTAGTAGTTGTTCTGAAATGTTTATTGCTTGCCTACATTTGACTCCCTCCTCTATGTTTAATATAACACACATACATTAATTATTAATTTCAGTTGCCTATCCTGATGTGAAGTTTGTTCTATAGAAAGTATTTGACTCTAATGACAAAATTAAGGAAATTAGAAGGGGGGGGGGGGGGTTCGGCAAGGCCATTTTCTTGCCACGAATTTTGGCAGGAGATTTTTGGCACAACACCGGCTCCAGGTATAAGTGACATAAGTGGTCGCTTAAAAAGCCTCCTTTTTTTTGTGGGGGGGGGCGACTCAGTCGGGGTTTCAATTGACAGTTAACAGTTAATATAGTAGAATACACAAGGTGGAAGTTGAAAATTTGGTTGTGCATCAACAATTTTTGTATTTTTATGTCAGTCACTCAATTAGCCATGTCAGCTAACAATTTTCAGATTGGTAAATTAGTCTAGCCAGCTATCTAAACTTGTAGTTATCATGGCAGAACAACTACCAGGCACGCAGGGCATGTGTAGTGTGAGCGCTGCGTTAATCGAATCCGGTATCAGGATAAATAAAAAGCAAGGTCTGCTAACTTTCTTTAATTATGTTTAATTAACGCAAGCAATAAATGGCAAATGCAATTTTCGTATATACGGGTTCGCTGTATCACCGCGCAGGGTACAACAGAGAACTCTGGAATGTGCGCAAACCACAGTTATTATACTATGACAGCCATCCATTGGCCTATCACATTAGAGGCTGAGCGTGGTTTAAACTTTGCTCAGCCTATCGCTGGCACTCAGACTTGTCCCAGTCCCTTGGTGCTCTCCTCTGTCCGCATCTGGTCGTTGGGTAGATTAGATCCATCTTGTGTCTCACCCCAGATTCTACACTCAAACAGTTCCTAATATGGTATAAAAAAAGCTACAGCCAGACCTGTAGCTCATTCTTTTCAAACGTAGCAAAAAGGATTATGAAGTTATGTCCAGGTGCACATCACAAGTTACAGGCAAAAATGTTGAATTTACAATCCATGTCATCAAGCAAACACTTGACACAGGTGCGCTTCCTTGTTTATATCCAGACACGGGTGCAACGTGATTGGCTAGTTTCCAGCGCATCATGATATTACTGGTCCATGTTGCAGTCAATCTTCCGGTAAGGCGGACCCAGTTTGTGTCACTATCAGGAAATAGACGTGCTTTTAATTCACACATTGTTGATGAAGATTATTCGTTAGTCAAATGAAACCAGTAACTCAAATGGGTGCTGTAGTTCTGGTGCTATTTACAATCGGTGCTTTTATCAGTCCAGTTCGATCTCTGGACAATGGTCTCGCGCTCAAGCCTACAATGGGTTGGCTGCATTGGGAGAGATTCATGTGCAATGTCGACTGTGACACGGACCCCAATAATTGCATCAGGTATGACATCTGGCTTCACCCTCAACTCTACACGTACATTTAAATGTTCCAGACTCAATCAAACATTGAAGGCAAGGTAAACACAATTGACAGTATGGGTATAATTTTGTGGCACGTTCCAACAGGAATCTTTTCCAAAAACTTCGTAAGTACAAGGATGCCAACAAACAACGCATACAAAGTAGCATTATCAATTCACCTAGCTAACTAGCTGCCGAATAGGCATCAACTCACCACGTAGCTTATTCTTAATGTTTGTCCACAGGCTACCAGAGTGAGGACAGACATTTTTCGGAATAAACGTTGGGAGTGAAAAACTTAATTAAATAGCCCCCAGCATCTTATTCTGCCGCTATACAACTCTGTATGCGTTGTTTGTTGGCAGCCTTGTTATTTACGACGTTTTTGCAACAGATTCCTGTTGGAACGTTCCACAAAGTATCCCCACCCAAATTGACACCACTAAACTAGCTTAGACCATTCCGATGACCGCTCAATTCAAACTCATAGCAGGAAGTAGAGTAACTGTAGGCGGTAACATTAATGTTAGTGGGGTGGTTCTACATTCATCAGGTATAAATGGCCTCACACGTTCACTGTTACTTCATTGACACATTGAAGCATAGTTAATATGACAATATGAACTGGCTAATAGTTTCCTCTGTCTGTCCCTGATCTCTGTGCTGCTAGTGAGAATCTCTACATGCAGATGGCAGATGTGATGGTGATGGAAGGCTGGAAGGAGGCTGGCTACGAGTATGTCTGCATCGATGACTGTTGGCCCAGCCACCAACGTGATGCCAAGGGACGCCTTCAGGCAGACCCGAAGCGGTTCCCCAGAGGCATCAAGAAACTGGCCGACTATGTGAGTGTATAGGCTACAGAGAGGTCATGCTCATTAGGGCACACATGTAGAAAAATGTTTTGCAATGGAAAATTAAAATAATCATTTACTTTTGGGCCATTTTTTGGGGTTTCATGTCTACTGAACATGAACCAGTTGTTGAGGGACAACTTATATTATCCACATACAGTTGGTGATGCACTGCTTATGTCAGCTCTAACTCCAATGTTTTCTAGTTCCCAGTGCTTTTCTAGTTCCCAGTGCTTTTCTAGTTCCCAGTGCTTTTCTATCACACACTCTGTGTCACTTTAACACAACAAACAGAAACATGTCCTTCCTCGAGTGATAACCTACCCACTGGGACTGTATTATGTTATGTGGTTTACTAATTAGATCATCCACTTTGCTAAGAGTGACACATAACTATGAGCAAACAGAAAGGGAATATTGCTATTACCATGGTGCTAAATGACCAAAGGTTTCAAAACCCTCTGAAGTGCCATGAAAATGTGGTTTGGTAATACAACATCACCATCTACTGGTTTCAACTGTGAGGGTCCACTTTGTTCATGGATTTTGGCCTACAAGACAAACCTTTTCTAAAAGCCTTATTGTAAAATGATTTGTGATTGGTTATACAGGTTCATTCCAAGGGTCTCAAGTTGGGGATCTATGCTGATTTGGGAACCTTTACATGTGGAGGCTTTCCAGGGAGCCTGGGATACTACGACATCGACGCTCAGACCTTTGCTGATTGGGGTGTGGATCTGCTCAAATTTGATGGGTGCTACATGAAGTGGACTTTACTGGGAGAAGGTGATTTATATATTAAATGTCATGCTACAAAATGACTAATTCAACAGCTCAAAAGTCTTTCAGATTAAGTTACGTTTCATGAATTGAATAGAGAGTGATTGATTGGTAACACCCGAAACCTTATAATTACTGCTGTGTGACCTTTTTTTCCCCAGGTTACACAAACATGTCAATAGCACTGAACCAAACTGGGAGAAGTATCCTGTACTCCTGCGAGTGGCCACTGTATGAGTGGCCGTACCATCAGGTAGGAAAAGAGGCGAGGTGGTAAATGCCTTTATTCCTTCAGTTCATTGGCTAATGAAAATGCTAAATATACCAGAAACTGAATTGATTTAATGTTAGTCAGGAGGATTCATTCATGATTCATTTTGCATTGATTAATGTGTCCCACCATGTCAATGATGTACTCACAGCCAGACTATGCTGCCATACGGAAGGTCTGTAACCACTGGCGCAACTTTGCGGATGTGTATGACTCCTGGGACAGTGTGAAGACCATCTTGGACTGGACTGCCGACCATCAGGACGTCATTGTCCCAGCGGCTGGGCCTGGGGGCTGGAATGACCCTGACATGGTACTGTGGCGGTTCCACTTTTTGCTATGGATAAGGAGTTGGGGCCAATTCATCCCATTGTTTTCTATGGGGAATGTTTAAGTGAACTTCCTGAATTGACCAATCGAATCCTGCTACTCAGTTGATGGCGTTTAGTTTTACTGTTTCACTGGTCTGAGTAATGATTAATCATCAACTTTTCATCTTACTCACACCAGCTGTTCCTGCCATAACCCATGTACTTTGTCTGAATAGTATGTCTGATTGACATTGATGGTGTTCCTTCCTCAGCTGGTGATTGGAAACTTTGGCCTGAGTCACGCCCAACAGGAGTCTCAGATGGCATTGTGGGCCATCATGGCCGCCCCTCTGCTGATGTCCAATGACCTGAGAGACATCTGCCCCCGGTCCAAGCAGCTGCTGCAGAACACAAGGATCATCGACATCAGTCAGGACCCACTGGGCAGGCAGGGCTATCGCACAGCCAAGGTAGTACACCTCTACTCTGTCACTCACTGGGGATATTTCATGGTAATGCACAATGGAGAATAGAATTACCGCCACACATAAAACAAACAGGGCATATGCTACTTCTGTTGTGCAGTACCAAATCCTACTTTAAATGTGACTACTCGGTGCTAATACATTTCAATACAACACTGAACCAAAATATAAACGCAACATGTAAAGTGTTGGTTCCATGTTTCATGAGCTGAAATAAAAGATCCCAGAAATTGTCCATAAGTACAAAAAGCTTATTTGTCTAAAATGTTGTGCCCAAATATGTTTACATCCCTGTTAATGAGCATTTCTCCTTTGCCAAGATCCATCCACCTGACAGGTGTGGCATATCAGTAAGCTGATTAAAAAATTATCATTACACAGGTGCACCTTGTGCAGGGGACAATAAAAGGCCACTCTAAAATGTGCAGTTTTGTCACACAACACAATGCCACAGATATCTAAAGTTGAGGGAGGCTGCATTTGGCTGACTACAGGAATGTCCACCAGAGCTGTTGCCAGAGAATTGCATGTTCATTTCCCTACCATAAGCCTCCTCCAACATCGTTTTAGAGAATTTGGCAGTACATCCAACCGGCCTCACAACCGCATACCATGTGTAACCACACCAGCCCAGGACCTCCACATCCGGCTTCTTCACCTGGGAGATTGTCTGAGACCAGCCACCCGGACAGCTGATGAAATTGGGTTTTCACAAACAAAGAATTTCTGCACAAACTGTCAAACAGTCTCAGGGTAGCTCATCTGCGTGCTCGTTGTCCTCACCAAGGTCTTGACCTGACTGCAGTTTGGCATCGTAAGCGACTATGTGGGCAAATGCTCACCTTTGATGGCCACTGGCACGCTGGAGTAGTGTGCTCTTCACGGATTAATCTCTGTTTCAACTGTACTGAGCAGATGGCATTGTGTGGGAGAGCAGTTTGCTGATGTCAATGTTGTGAACAGAGTGCCCCATGGTGGCAGTGGGGTTATAGTATGGGCAGACATAAACTACAGACAATTATCAATAGCAATTTGAATGCATAGAGAAACCATGACGAGATCCTGAGAACCATTGTCGTGTCATTTCATCTGCTGCCATCACCTCATGTTTCAGCATAATGTACAGCCCCATGTTGCAAGGCTTTGTACACAATTCCTAGAAGCTGGAAATGCCCTGCATACTCACCAGACATGTCACCAATTGAGCATCTTTGGGATGCTCTGGTTTGACGTGTACGACAGCGTGTTCCAGTTTCCACCATTATCCAGCAACTTCGCACAGCCATTGAAGAGCAGTAGGACAACATTCCACAGGCCACAATCAACAGCCTGATCAACTCTATGTGAAGATGTCGCGCTGCATGAGACAAATGGTGGTCACACCAGATACTGACAGTTTCTTTTTCTTTCTTAAGGGTATTTGTGACCAACCGATGCATATTTGTATTCCCAGTCATGTGAAATCCATAGATTAGGGCCCAATTTATTTATTTCAATTGACTGATTTCCTTTATGTGAACTGTAACACATTAAAATCTTTGAAATTGTTGTGTTTTTTATATTTTTGTTCAGTGTAATAATGGTCAAATACCCTTATGCAGCTACACTATCACAGGGCCTAATCAAACTCAAAAAGCCTGAAACACCAAAGAAATGACATCTAACATCATGCATTCACTATAAATTGCCAACTCCGAAACCATATGGCGTTCATCTGTAGCCACATAAAATATTTACTTTCCCCCAATAATCAACACCACCGATGCCGGTAACACATATAGACGGGTTGGTTGTTTAGCAACACAACAGTCACGTGGCGAAGTCGGTTAGGACCTCTACTTTGTGCATGACACAAGTAATTTTTCCAACAATTGTTTACAAACAGATTATTTCACTTATAATTCACTGTATCACAATTCCAGTGGGTCAGAAGTTTACATACACTAAGTTGACTGTGCCTTTAAACAGCTTGGAAAACTCCAGAAAATTGTCATGGCTTTAGAAGCTTCTGATAGGCTAATTGACATCATTTGAGTCAATTGGAGGTGTACTTGTATCTCAAGGCCTACCTTCAAACTCAGTGCCTCTTTGCTTGACATCATGGGAAAAATCGAAAGAAATCAGCCAAGACCCCAGGAAAAAAATTGTAGACCTCTACAAGTCTGGTTCATCCTTGGGAGCAATTTCCAAATGCCTGAAGGTACCACATTCATCTGTACAAATAATAGTACGCAAGTATAAACACCATGGGACCACGCATCCGTCATACCGCTCAGGAAGGAGACGCGTTCTGTCTCCTAGAGATGAACGTACTTTGGTGCAAAAACTGCAAATCAATCCCAGAACAACAGCAAAGGACCTTGTGAAGATGCTGGAGGAAACGGGTACAAAAGTATCTATATCCACAGTAAAACGAGTCCTATGTCGACAACCTGAAAGGCCACTCAGCAAGGAAGAAGCCACTGCTCCAAAACCGCCATAAAAAAGCCAGGAGATGGTTTGCAACCGCACATGGGGACAAAGATTGCACTTTTTGGTGAAATGTCCTCTGGTCTGATGAAACAAAAATAGAACTGTTTGGCTGTAATGACCATCGTTATGTTTGGAGGAAAAAGCGGGAGGCTTGCAAGCCAAAGAACACTATCCCAACCGTGAAGCACGAGGGTGGCAGCATCATGTTGTGGGGATGCTTTGCTGCAGGAGGGACTGATGCACTTCACAAAATAGATGGCATCATTAGGGAGGAAAATGATGTGGATATATTGAAGCAACATCTCAAGACATCAGTCAGGAAGTTAAAGCTTGGTCGCAAATGGGTCTTCCAAATGGACAATGACCACAAGCATACTTACAAAGTTGTGGCAAAATAGCCTAAGGACAACAAAGTCAAGGTATTGGAGTGGCCATCACAAAGCCCTGACCTCAATCCTATATAAAATGTGTGCGAGCAAGGCCTACAAACCTGACTTAGTTACCCCAGCTCTGTCAGGAGGAATGGGCCAAAATTCACACAACTTATTGTGGGAAGCTTGTGGAAGGCGACCTGAAACATTGACCCACGTTAAACAATTTAAAGGAAATGCTACCAAATACTAATTGAGTGTATGTAAACTTCTGACACACTGGGAATGTGATGAAAGCTGAAATAAATCATTCTCTCTACTATTATTCTGACATTTCACATTCTTAAAATAAAGTGGTGATCCTAACTGACTTAAGACAGGGAATTTTTACTAGGATTAAATGTCAGGAATTGTGAAAAACTGAGTTTAAATGTACTCCGCATTGCGTCGTGCATAAGAACAGCCCTTAGCCATGGTATATTGGCCGTATATCACAAACCCCTGAGGTGCCTTATTGCTATTATAGACTGGTTACCAATGCAGTTAGAGCAGTAAAAATAAATGTTTTGTCATACCCGTGGTATACGGTCTGATATACCACGGCTTTCAGCCAATCAGTATTCAGGGCTCGAACCACCCAGTTTATAATCTGAAATCAGGCTGTTGAAACTAACCTGACTGTTGATTGACAGGTGGACAGTTTCGAGGTGTGGGAAAGACACCTGTCTGGTGGCCGGTTGGCTCTGGCAGTGATGAACAAGCAGGAGATCGGTGGTCCCCGAGGCTTCCCCCTCACCCTGGCCACGCTGCCTAGCTGGAAGATCTGCCACCCCCAGTGTAATGTCACCCAGGTCCTGCCCAGCTACAAGGAGCTGGGGGTCCAGACCCTACTCAGTAAACTTGTGGTGGTGGTCAACCCTTCTGGCACAGCACTGCTGACTGTCACCCCCATTTAAGTGTGACTTCAACACCCAATGGCAATTATGGAAGGACATGCCCAACGTGAGCAGTTCTTTAGTATGGTGTAGCTAGCAGACAAGCATATGGGCCCTGGCCCTCACCCAGCACTGATTGAAATGCACAGGATTTATGAACCTTAGAATAGGTTATTTAGTTGGTGTGCTTCCCTTGAATTATTAGAGGGATTTTTCATCTTTATTTTAAGTGTGGAATGTGTTAGTAATTGTTCATGTTTTGTATGCCAATTGTTCTGGTCACAAAAAGGAGATTTGCTGGATGGCAGACACCTGAATGTTCAGATATCAAAAATCAGTAGTACTGTAACAATTTTTCCTGATTTGCAATAACTGTTACTTTGGTACAATCATGTTTGGAAATGTTCACATTTAATTAAAGGGGCAATCTGGAATTCAAACAAAACCAAAGCCATCAACCTGCCACTTTTTTGGTAAACTTCGGGATGGGTCTGGAAAAACATTACTTAAATTTACGGTAACACTTCAACCAGCGTTATCACATGGTTATAACCATGTCAATGTCATAACAGCTGACATAACTTGTCAAAATGGGATCATAACATTGTCATGACCCATATTTACACCTGTTGTGACGTTATTTTTATGGCTGGTTATGACACTTGCATAAGTGTCAAAACCCACATTTATTCAAATGTTTTTTCCCTACCAAGAAGTCCTTCGTAATTCTTTAGTCATTTTTTTCTTCATATTTTAAATAACTTGTAGAAAACACTTTGACCCTGTGACTAAGAAAATAATGCTTTTTGAAAGTGTCAAAGTGTATGACCAGAATATATACCCTTATGTCAAGAGGGTGTCTTGTCCTGCATACATCCCAGTCATCAGCAAGTGTTGGGGTCGGTGCATGTCTGACATCAATGTGTGTGCAATTACAATTTAATTTGGTCAATTTTAGAAAATTATAGTAAACATACTGTTGACAAGTAGGCTATATGGTGTAATGGAATGTTTTGCCTTGTGTGGTAGATGTCATAACCAGCCATAAAATTACTTCTGTGGTAGGTTTACACTTCTGTAGTTGTCTTAACCAGCCATAAAATTACTTCTGTGGTAGGTTTACACTTCTGTAGTTGTCTTAACCAGCCATAAAATTACTTCTGTGGTAGGTTTACATTTCTGTAGTTGTCTTAACCAGCCATAAAATTACTTCTGTGGTAGGTTTACACTTCTGTAGTTGTCTTAACCAGCCATAAAATAATGCAATATGTCAAACTTATGACGCTGGTTGTCCCCAAATTTCCACAGGCAAGGACTGACCATATCGAAATGATTGTTTTAAATATTTTCAATGCTGTCTTTGCACTACCCTAGTTAGCATTGGCTGGCAAAACTACTGCCAACTTCCTTCAAACTACACAGGCAAAAATTGTATCCATGTGTTCATCTGACTCTGTAAGTAGAACAAGGGCTTTAATCCCAAAATCTCATTTTGGGTTCTTATCACTTCAATATACGTACACACACTAGATATGGGACCCCACCGTTGTAAAAATATTTTGGAAGCTATAGAAATGCATTTATTAGATTTTTTTTTTATTTTTTTTAAATGTGACCTAAACAAGAATGTATACAAACATTCCTTATAGTATAATTTGATATTAATGTAAGCGTACAACAAATATACTTAAATACATGCAATTGTCCTTGAAACATTTAATTGAAATACTGTATTATTCCATTCATTCCTATGGAGGACTGCTCCTACTAGGGAGTGCCAATATGGCCGATCGGTGTCTTCAGAGCCTCTCAATGGCCGATACATAGCGTCAGCATTCTAGGGTTTATATACATCATTCGGTTCTGATGGGTTTAGACTGTTGTACTAAGCCCATGAGGAGATGATTCAGGCATGGTTATCCGCTAGTGTTTATACTGATGTGCTTCAACCAGTCTTGGAAAGGTTAAGTTGTAAATTCTGGAATGGCCAATTACATCTTCATATCCACCAACTAATTGCCATCATCTTGTAATTACCACCAAGGTACAGTTAAGGAGAGATGAGACATCTGGTAAAATTTTAATACATTTATTGGGGGGAAAAACGACAAGTCCATCCAATAGATTGACCCACAGTCTAGAACTGGATGACCTGGCCCTGAAAGGAGACAATACAAACAAGGTTACAAGGCAGCTCAGATATTCAACCAGCACATTGAAACTATTCACCTTTCCACAACGAAAAATCCGAAACACCACTTCTGAATCCAATCACATCTTTCAATTTGACAACTTAATAGAACTTGTTAACATTCATTAGGGCATATCTAAAATCCAAACAATTCAAGAGCCGCACACGTTTGGCCAGAGAGGGCCTTCAGACTGCTATTGTCAATTCCTCTACAGGCTGTCTAATAACCCCTGAGTTCAGAGGAAGCATGCATTTTTGTAATTGACTAAATGTTCTATAGAGCAACGATTTAAAGTGGGAAAACTCAGAGGTGTATCAAGGATAGTTTAACATTGTCAAATGTCACCAACGATAACACTAAAAAACAGCAGGCTCTGGACCTTGTAGGGTAAGAGTTGAATAACCCTGGTACAGTACATTCAGAAAGTATTCAGACCCCTTGACTTTCCCACATTTACTTTACAGCCTTATTCTAAAATTGATTAAATTGTTCCCCCCCTCATTAATCTACACACAATATGCCATAATGACAAAATATTCTCACATTAAAAATAAACTGAAATATCACATTACCATAAGTATTCAGACCCAGACCCTTACTTTCCAAATGCACTGTGCATACACACATTGCTTTTCATGGCTGTGGAACAAATACACAACCCATCCCACATGCAGAATAAACATGGGCCAGGAACATCTGTGTTGCACTACTTGGCTAGAGTTTGTGCTTACCTTTCTCTTCTTGTCACCTCCCAGCTCAAAGTGCTTGCATCTCTTGATGGGCACCATTCTCTTGGCCCTGCAGTTGGGCTCCACACACTCCAGCCTTAACACGATCTTCTTTGTGGTCTTGGCCTGAGGAGAGAATACAATGTTACCACAGTCCAGGATCCATGCACACATGACACAAGGCAGCGGCATTCTGATGATCTACCCCTCTCCTGAAGTGTGTTCTCGTTCACTCCCCTTCATGCATTAAATGGCTAGAGGAAGTTACCACCCATTCCTTTCAAATCCATGAGAGGGCGTTTGAGTGCAAAATTTGGGAAAGGGGTGGATAATCACAGCGTTGCCAGCGTTTCTCAATTTCAGAGCTCAAAATCCTACCCCCAACACCTTTTCATTTTCTGGAGTGTAAAAATATTGTCAATACTGTATTATATGTAGGTGCCGAAGTAAAGGAGAAATAAAGTGTTCATTAATAATCAAGTTGTCTGAGGTTTACCTATAACCTTGCCATGGAAAAGACACAGCAGGGCCTCAAACCATCTCAGTTTTCTCTAGCAGACACCTTAGGAAAGGACAAAGCCACTACAGGCCAAGCCTCGCTGACAATGACCTGCACAAATAGTACACATTTGTAAGGTATATCAGTGGTTCAACTCCTTTCCTTGAGTAATCAACAGTACATGTACAGTTGAAGTCGGAAGTTTACATACACCTTAGCCAAATACATTTAAACTCAGTTTTTCACAATTCTTGACATTTAATCCCTGTTTTAGGTCAGTTAGGATCACCACTTTCTTTTAAAAATGTGAAATGTCAGAATAATAGAGAATGATTTATATCAGCTTTCATCACATTCCCAGTGGGTCAGAAGTTTATATACACTCAATTAGTATTTGGTAGCATTGCCATTAAATTATTTAACTTGGGTCAAACATTTCAGGTAGCCTTCCACAAGCTTCCCACAATAAGTTGGGTGAATTTTGGCCCATTCCTCCTGACAGAGCTGGTGTAACTGAGTCAAGTTTGTAGGCCTCTTTGCTCGCACACGCTTTTTCAGGTTCTGCTCACAAATTTTCTATAGGATTGAGGTCAGGGCTTTGTGATGGCCACTCCAAAACCTTGACTGTTGTCCTTAAGCCCTTTTGCCACAACTTTGTAAGTATGCTTGGGGTCATTGTCCATTTGGAAGACCCATTTGCGACCAAACTTTAACTTCCTGATTGATGTCTTGAGATGTTGCTTCAATATATCCACATAATTGTCCTACCTCATGATGCCATCTTTTGTCAAGTGCACCAGTCCCTCCTGCAGCAAAGCATCCCCACAACATGATGCTGCCACCCTGTGCTTCACGGTTGGGATGGTGTTAATTGGCTTGCAAGCCTCCCCCTTTTTCCTCCAAACATAACGATGGTCATTATGGCCAAACAGTTCTATTTTTGTTTCATCAAACCAGAGGACATTTCTCCAAAAAGTACGATCTTTGTGCAGTTGCAATGTGCAGTTGCAAACCGTAGTCTGGCTTTTTTATGGCGGTTTTGGAGCAGTGGCTTCTTCCTTGCTGAGCGGCCTTTCAGGTTATGTCGATATAGGACTCATTTTACTGTGGATATAGATACTTTTGTATCCGTTTCCTCCAGCATCTTCACAAGGTCCTTTGCTGTTGTTCTGGGATTGATTTGCACTTTTCGCAGGAAAGTATGTTCATCTCTAGGAGACAGAACACGTCTCCTTCCTGAGCGGTATGATGGCTACATGGTCCCATGGTGTTTATACTTGCGAACTATTGTTTGTACAGATGAACGTGGTACCTTCAGGCATTTGGAAATTGCTCCCAAGGATGAACCAAACTTGTGGAGGTCTACAAAATGTATTTCCTGGGGTCTTGGCTGATTTCTTTTGATTTTACCATGATGTTAAGCAAAGAGGCATTGAGTTTGAAAGTAGGCCTTGAAATACATCCACAGGTACACCTGCAGTTGACTGAAATGATGTCAATTAGCCTATCAGAAGCTTCTAAACCCATGACATAATTTTCTGGAATTTTCCAAGCTGTTTAATGGCACAGTCAACTTAGTGTATGTAAACTTCTGACCCACTGGAATTGTGATACAGTGAATTATAAGTGAAATAATCTGTCTGTAAACAATGGTTGGAAAAATTACTTGTGTAATTAGTAGATGTCCTAAATGACTTGCCAAAACTATAGTTTGTTTAACAAGAAATTTGTGAAGTGGTTGAAAAACGAGTTTTAATGACTCCAAGCTAAGTGTGTGTAAACTTCCGACTTCAACTCTATGTTGCCCCAGACCCCCAGGACTACTTAACTGTACTGTTTGGGTTCCTCAAGGATAGGAGAAGTATACCACTGATATAAGGTACCTTTTGGTAACATATCCAGTACACACAAAGCTTTGCAAGCTTACCTTTTTGCGGAAAATAGGCTTGGTCTGTCCACCGTAACCGGACTGCTTTCTGTCATATCTCCGCTTACCTAAAACACAGATCGTACATCAATTATTTAACTTGCAACACCTAGCAGTCCATACTGCGTCATATGTTCATCACATCTGCCAATGCTCATATTGAGACAAACTCACCCTGTGCGTAGAGGGAATCCTTTCCCTTCTTGTACTGGGTAACTTTGTGAAGCTGGTGTCTCTTGCACTTCTTGCAGTAGGTCCTGCGTGTCTTCGGCACGTTCACCTGAATCACAGATTTAGAATGTATACTGACAAAGTGCTGCAATCTGGTACATTTAAAGTACCTCTTCATTCAAATTGAGTCTCTGGGCTTCACAGTAAATATCCAGCATGGGAACAGGTCACTACCATTCAACCTAGGGGGCTACTAGCCGAGGAACACTCGAACTCCCTTCGCATATCGAGGCAGAGTGGAGTTTGGATAACTGGTCATGCGATTTCCTTTCAACAACATTGAGTCACCAGCAGTCGATATGTGTAAAAATGTAAATTCTGAAAACGCTTACCAGAACCTATATTTGTAACTGCGGTCCTTCCGCGGGGTGCTGAAATTCATACTTTTAATTTAAAAAGTATTGAATACAAGCAGCTTTTTCCTACATTATTTTATATACAGCAGAAAATCCGCTCCAAGTGTTTTTAATTTTTGAAATCTGTTCCAAAGTATTCCCACACATAACAGAGACATACAGTATGTGATCGTATACAAATGTAAGGTTTGAAATTATTCTGTTTTATTATATTAAGCTTCTTGCGGTCAATTTGCAGTTGACAAATTATTAGTAATCATGTTCTGACCCTCTGACCATCCGCTCAAGAAAAAAAATCGTCGCGCAGCTGAATTTAGTTGATGATCCCTGATACAAGAGAACGGAGTTAGCTAAGCGTTTCTCAGGTAGGCCAAGAGCCTTTGCACCATCTATGTGGCATTTTTGTTCCAACGACTACATGTACATGCGTTTAGTGTTGTTGACTCAAAAAGTTGTATAATCAACTCTACCAACAATCCATTTGCCAAAGGCTTGTGTGAGCAGCTAGCTCCATTGTTACACAACAGGATCTCCTTGATAGCACGCATCATTGGGCAGCACTACTTGGTAGTTATAATACATTTGCTATGATTACAACTTTGAAAGGTATTTGGCAAGGATGCATTTATAAAATGTTAACACCATTCATTGGCAAGAACACAGTAATAAGGGCAATTTCAATAGGAGACTGTCACTCATTAACTAGCTAGGTAGTTAGCGATACAATCACCGTAGCGTAGCCATTCGCTCGAGTTTTGTATATAGGCAACTTTTGGGGGGATATACAGATAAAATCATGAATAAAGGGATATACATGTCCCTAACTATTGCATTCACACATTGGGTACTTTCAAATGTAACAAGTGAATGTATAGTTTGAAGATTACAGTTGATATTTTTTTTAAAGTCTATTAGTGATTGAGTTCCATACCATGGCGACGACCCGATCCAGACGAAAAGAGGAAGGATGACGCCGGAAGCACTTTTTCATAAAGAACATTGGATACCAATGGGTCCTAATTTTGAACACTGCCACCTTGTGTTTATGAGTGTAGAATAGAACCAAGTTGACCACAAGTAGTAGTAGTAGTCCTCCAGTACAAAGCTTTAAAAAATATCGATATATTAGTAAAATGACAAGGCTACTGGTGTGTATGCTTAATCATATGAGAATCCATGAAGTCATCAAATGTTTCAGAATTATAAATTATTACCCGATAAATTATACTTTAATAATCATAATTTAAATCAGGTTCCTTTGGGTTCCATGCAGGTGATGTGATAAATTAGGGCTAAACATATATTTCATTGCAGATGACCATAAATACACTATTTTGCACCACTCTATTTATATGACACACAGGCAAAAGTCCTTGCTGACAAAATGGTAACAGTAATGTATACACATACATTCCATATTCATCACTAAGCCTATACTCAAGCTGTTTTCATTCTTATCATTGGTCTATAAAGGCCTCAAGGAAGTTATCATTTCACGGAGGCAGTCAAGTTTGAACACAGTCTAATGCTACTGTAAATAACTAATTCCTTAGCCTACTTCACGGGTACTGGCGCGTTAATGGTTAGTTGGCCCTCTTCGACTTCACACAAACTCTGCTTCAGAGAGCTAATATAAAAATGAGCAGGAAGCAAAAGGGGAACTGCGTGAAGTCAATTCCTCTGAAAGGGTGGGGTTTAGTCTCCTGCTGCCACACACTGTTAGTACATGGAATAAGAGAGGTCTTTGTCCATGTCAACCCTCCACATCACAGTCTGCAGACAGTGGTCCGTCTATAGGCGTTGCTGAGTGTCAGAGTTAAGGTAAGTGATGAGGTATTTGCTAACTAAATGGTAGGGGTCCATCTGCTGGGGAAAGACGAAAGCTCTATAGGTTACATGCAGGCTATGTATTACTGTATGCGTTACATTGAAAAATAGGCTTCTATTGAGTATGCAGGTCCTCATTACCTGAGAGAGAACCAGATGGTCATTGTAGAAGAGAGTTTGTTCTGAAAGACTTACCTGGGTAAATAAAGGTTTAAATAGATATATTAAAAGAAAAGTCAGAAGGTTGACATTACCACGACATGATATCTAGGAATGAATTAAGAGTCCTCAATTTGGTCACTTTTGGTGAGGTTTCAACGAGAAATGTAAAGCATGAATGATATTAAGCTACCATTACATTGGGAGGACATTGGGAGCTCCAACATTGAAGCAAGCTTGACGTTTCTGGACTTTCACTATCGTAACCAAAGCAGCAACATGGTTAAATCAAATATCTTGTTCATGAAAATGTTCTCTTAGTGATGGAAAATGTCCAAACAAACTACAGCCTATCATTCATGTATCATTCCTAAGTATCTCTATTAGATGTTTATTCATTGTCCAGGCCCGTCTTGGATGCATTGTATGTTGGAGGGTGGATGATGCCCACATGCATATCAAAGAACATGTAGTCGTTACTTTTTCCCCTTCTTCATATTAAAGACATTGCCCTGAATGCAATATGTACAATATTTTGCCAATGAATGAGTTACAATGCACATTAGATAGCAGTGGAGTGATTGGAAATAGAAAACAAACACTATCATGTTCATCCTTAAACTTTGTTGTTACGTGTCCACTGTCCATGCTCTTATGTTTACATTTCACAGTGGAGAGTTTGAGCTGGATATTAAACATTAATTACTTCATATTAATTTGATAACATACACAGTGTACAAAACACAAGGAGCACCTGATCTGTCCATGACATAGACTGACCAGGTGATTCCAGGTGAAAGCTATGATCCCTTATTGATGTCACTTGTCAAATCCACTTTAATCAGTGTAGATGAAGGGAGGAGACCGGTTAAAGACCGATTTTTAAGCCTTAAGACAATTGAGACATGGATTGTGTATGTGTGGCATTCAGAGGGTAATGGGCAAGACAAAATATTTAACTGCCTTTGAACTTGGTACACCCGTTTGTGTGTGTCGAGAACTGCAATGTTGCTGGGTTTTTCACGTTCAACAGTTTCTCGTGTGTATCAAGAATGGTCCACCACCCAAAGGACATTCAGCCAACTTGAGACAACTGTGGGAAGTATTGGAGTCAACATGGGCCAGCATCCCTGTGGAACACTTTCTACACCTTGCCCCGACGAATTGAGGCTCAATATTAGGAAAGTGTTCTTCATGTTTTGTGCACCCAGTGTATGTTGGTCTGTGGAATTTCAGCAATATCCCTGAAACATTGATGCAAAGAAATTGCAAGCCGAAAGCTGCCTTCGCTTCTACAAAGAACAGTCACCCCGCTATGCAGACGTCTTCTTGACCCATTTCCTTTAGTAGCTGGTATGTTACATTAAGGAAGAAAGTAGGGTTCGTAAAGCCAAGATCTGTTTGTATGTTTTGGCCTGCTTGTATTATCTGAGGATGTGAGGAACCCTTCTGCCTAAATATCTTCACATGGAGAGTTTCCTTTTGTGGTCAGACACACACTGAGTGTGTATGTGTGTCACCACAAAAGTAACCTCTCCATGTAAAGACACACACACACTTATCAGACAGGAAACATCCAGAGAGCATTTGTTGCAAGGTTCCTGTTATCAACAAACCAACACTTTCATTGGAAGGGAGTGTGTCATTGAAAAGAAGACAAAGTACTCCATAAAATGATACTGAACCCATGTATGTTACTGTGCACAAAGTCTGTATTCCTCTTCACCATTGGTTGGTCGATTTAAGAGACACATCCTCAGTGTCATTGATTGGATGCTGTGTCCCTGGCATTTTGTTTATCGCACATTGAGGCTTGTATCAAACAAATAAATACTTTGGTGGTATGTTGTTAGTAGTATGTATTATACTATGTGTTAGTAGTATTATGACAGGGTCAAGAGAGGAAGAGGGAATGTAACAGTAACCAGTTGAACCACAGTGGCGCCACTGATACTTTCCAACATTGTCTCTTTTTCTTTAGCATTGCAGTGCAACACTGTTGCAACTTCCCTATAAATTCTACTGTGTCAGCCCAAGTGACTCAAGCCCTTTAGAAAAAACCCTAGCACTTGTGTGGCTGACAGACTAAACACGACTGTTGTAATACAAGATATTACGATTGATAGGACAGCTGCAGCCACTAAAGAGACAAATGTATACTTGCTCTACCTAGCAGCTTTAGGTCAGGGTTTTACCCAGGCTTATATCTGTATGTAAACAACTTATGTTTGAAATATTGTGTGGACTGCACAGTATGAGCTTGCAGCAGAGGCAAGGGGTTTGATTATGTGTCAAAGAGGATTATTTGTAACATTACACAAAATTAAAATACTGTTGTTGACATACTGCACAGTATCAAAATCAGCTAGCTAGTGTGAAAAAATATATTACACTCGGGTGTGTCTACTATCTAGTGGTGTGAAAAGAGAGGGGGTATCAGCAGCAGATGCAACCAGGAAGTGAGAAGGAGGGTGTTTAAAATAGTCTGAGTTGAGCTGAGTGAACTTGTATCATGGAGATAGTAGGCAGAGGGACCTTGACGATTCAGCTCTTTTGAGTATATCTACGGTATAAGGAACATGGGTGAGTTGGAGTTGGTGAGAAACGTTCTGTCGTTACATGTCTGTGACATTGAACTATTCCTTTTTTGAGTGCTGTGTTCATTTTAGGACACTGCCTATGTTAAAAGAAAACTAGAAGGTTGTATTGATGATGCAGGCAGGGAACTATACATGGTTGCTTGGACTTTGAAATCATTCCTCATTGGGGTTAAGTCATTTGGGGTTAAGTCAGTTATTTGAAAGAAAAATAACTATTAGTTGATTCTGTGGCCTGTATGAAAGGGAAGGTCAAGTAGATCAAATACTATTGAATACTTGATATGTATGCTTGATTTAGTTTGCCAACTTTTGCAGTGTATCCAATGGAATAGTACCGAAAACCCCAAGATACCAGTAAATCTAGAGTACTTCAAATACAAAGTATTTGACATATGTATGAATTTGGACCCAGGTCTTCTGCATGGTGAACAATGGCATTTTTATGCTTTATGTTATCAGATGATCATACTCTGTACATTTGTGGCCTGTGGTATCAGCTGAGGTGACATCACCACACCAATGTCCATAGTGGAGCCATTATCCTCATCCCCAGATAATTAACAAATATCTGACGCTATCTCTCTATTTGTCAAACTTGCTTTCCTTCCGTCTGATACTGGAATGAATCAATAGAGGCCTTGTTTTGTGTGGAAGGTTGACAGTGGTGTGGTTGACCAACCCAGCAAGGTGCAATGAGCCTCTCTTGTGGTAGATACAAAGTAGAGCATAGGAATCCTTTTGTCTCTGTGTCTTATGTTTTCTACAATAGGGACCTATTTCTCCCCATATTTCATGAGTTCAATAAAGTATTGTCACTTCAATAGAACTGCATTACCAAAAATAGAGTTTGTGGACATTCATCAAATAAAAGGGATAGTGTATGCCAGCATGCCAACAGAGATACACATTATTTTGCACTAAGCAATATTAACGCTAAGCTGTAAGTCAATGAACCCAAATCCTTTGTGAACTTTCCCTTTAACAATATCAGACATGAGAGCATAAGCATTGGCAACGATTGTAGGTGGGGAAAGGTTTGCGAGGGGTAGCTGATAATGTCATGCCTTCATCGAATGGGGAAAAGAGAGGGTCAATGTGTTATGGAACAAACAAATAAAATAAAATGTCACATGCGCCGAATATAACAGGTGTAGATCTTACAGTGAAATGCTTACTTATGAGCCCCTAGCCAACAATGCAGTACAAATAAGAATAAGAAATAAAAGTAACAAGTAAATAAAGAGCAGCAGTAAATTAATAATAGCGAGACTATATACAGGGGGATACTGGTACAGAGTCAATGTGCGGGGGCACCGGTTAGTCGAGGTAATTGAGGTAATATGTACATGTAGGTAGAGTTATTAAAGTGACTATGCATAGATGATAACAAGAGAGAGTAGCAGCGGTGTAAAAGAGGGGGGGGGGGGGGCAATGCAAAAGTCTGGGTAGCCATTTGATTAGATGTTCAGGAGTCTTATGGCTTGGGGCTAGAAGCTGTTTAGAAGCCTCTTGGACCTAGACTTGACGCTCCGGTACCGCTTGCCGTGCGGTAGCAGAGAGAACAGTCTATGACTTGGGTGGCTGGAGTCTTGGACAATTTTTAGGGCCTTCCTCTGACACCACCTTCCTCTGGTATAAAGGTCCTGGATGGCAGGAAGCTTTGCCCCAGTGATGTACTGGGCAGTACGCACTACCCTCTGTAGTGCCTTGTGGTCGGAGGCCGAGCAGTTGCCATACCAGGCGGTGATGCAACCGGTCAGGATGCTCTCGATGGTGCAGCTGTAGAACCTTTTGAGGATCTGAGGACCCATGCCAAATCTTTTCAGTCTCCTGAGGGGGAATAGGTTTTGTCGTGCCCTCTTCACAACTGTCTTGGTGTGCTTGGACCATGTTAATTTGTTGGTGATGTGAACACCAAGGAACTTGAAGCTCTCAACCTGCTCCACTATAGCGCCGTCGATGAGAATGGGGGCGTGCTCTGTCCTCTTTTTACTGTAGTCCACAATCATCTCCTTTGTCTTGATCATGTTGAGGAAGAGGTTGTTGTTGTCCTGGCACCACACGGCCAGGTCTCTGACCTCCTCCCTATAGGCTGTCTTGTCGTTGTCGGTGATCAGGCCTACCACTGTTGTGTCATCAGCAAACTTAATGATGGTGTTGGAGTCGTGCCTGGCCGTGCAGTCATGAGTGAACAGGGAGTACAGGAGGGGACTGAGCACACACCCCTGAGGGGCCCTTGTGTTGAGGATCAGCGTGGCGGATGTGTTGTTACCCACCCTTACCACCTGGGGGCGGCCCGTCAGGAAGTCCAGGATCCAGTTGCAGAGGGAGGTGTTTAGTCCCAGGGTCCTTTGCTTATTGATGAGCTTTGAGGGCACTATGGTGTTGAACTCTGAGCTGTAGTCAATGAATAACATTATCACATAGGTCTTCCTTTTGTCTCGGTGGAAAAGGGCAGTGTGGAGTGCAATAAAGATTGCATCATCTGTGGATCTGTTGGGCGGTATGCAAATTGGGTCTAGGGTTTCTGGGATGACGGTGTTGATGTGAGCCATGACCAGCCTTTCAAAGCACTTCATGGCTACAGACGAGAGTGCTACGGGTCGGTAGTCATTTAGGCAGGTTACCTTAGTGTTCTTGGGCACAGGGACTATGCTGGTCTGCTTTAAACATGTTGGTATTACAGACTCAGACAGGGAGAGGTTGAAAATGTCAGTGAAGACACTTGCCAGTTGGTCAGCGCATGCTCGCAGTACACGTCCTGGTAATCCGTCTGGCCCTGCGGCCTTGTGAATGTTGACCTGTTTAAAGGTCTTACTCCCATCGGCTGCAGAGAGCGTGATCACACAGTCTTCCGGAACAGCTGGTGCTCTCATGCATGTTTCAATGTTATTTGCCTCGACGCGAGCATAGAAGTAGTTTAGCTCGTCTGGTAGGCTCGTGTCACTGGGCAGCTCTTGGCTGTGCTTCCCTTTGTAGTCTGTAATGGTTTGCAAGCCCTGCCACATCCGACAAGCGTCAGAGCCGGTGTAGTACGATTCGATCTAAGCCTCTATTGACGCTTTGCCTGTTTGATGGTTCATCGGAGGGCATAGCAGGATTTCTTATAAGCTTCCGGGTTAGAGCGGCAGCTCTAACTCAGTGCCAATGTTGCCTGTAATCAATGGCTTCTGGTTGGGGTATGTATGTACGGTCACTGTGGGGACGACATCATCGAAGCACTTATTGATGAAGCCAATGACTGATTTTGTGTACTCCTCAATGTCATTGGAGCAATCCCGGAACGTATTCCAGTCTGTGCTAGCAAAACAGTCCTGTATCTGCTTCATCTGACCACTTTTTTATTGATCGAGTCACTGGTGCTTCCTGCTTTAATTTTTGCTTGTAAGCAGGAATCAGGAGGATAGAATTATGGTCAGATTTGCCAAATGGAGGGTGAGGGAGAGCTTTATACGCGTCTCTGTGTGTGGAGTAAATGTGGTCTAGAGTTTTTTTCCCTCTGGTTGCACATTTAACATGCTGGTAGAAATTAGGTAAAATGGATTTAAGTTTCCCTGCATTAAAATCCCTGGCCACTAGGAGCGCCACCTCTGGATGAACGTTTTCCTGTTTGCTTATACAGCTCATTGAGTGCGGTCTTAGTGCCAGCCTCAGTCTGTGGTGGTATTTAGACAGCTACAAAAAATACAGATGAAAACTCTCTCGGTAGATAGAGTACCTCATGATAAGCTGTAGACCACACTAACTCAGGCAAGCAAAACCTTGAGACTTCCTTAGATATTGTGCACCAGCTGTTATATACAAAATACATAGTCTGCCGCCCCTTGTCTTACCAGACGCCACTGTTCTATCCTGCCGATACAGCGTATAACCAGCCAGCTGTATGTTGATAATGTCATCGTTCAGCCACGACTCCGTGAAGCATAAGATATTTGAGTTTTGAATGTCCCGTTTGTAGTTTAATCTACCGCGTAGGTCATCGATTTTATTTTCCAAAGATTGCACGTTTGCTAGCAGAATGGAAGGCAGTGGGTTTTTTTCCGATCGACTATGAATTCTCAGAAGGCAGCCCGCCCTCCGGCCCCTTTTTCTCCGCCTTCTCTTCACGCAAATGACGGGGATCTGGGCCTGTTCCCGGGAAAGCAGCATATCATTCACGTCGGGCTCGTTGTTAAAGGAAAAAAAGGATTCTGCCAGATCATGATGAGTAATCGCTGTTCTGATGTTCAGAAGTTATTTTCGGTCATAAGAGACGGTAGCAGCAACATTATGTACAAAATAAGTAAAAAAATAAGTTACAAACAACGCAAAGAAACGGATAAAAACACAATTGGATAGGAACATGTAAATTGTCAGCCTTCTTCTCTGGCAACATCTTACAGATGTAGGATCTTAATTTGATCACACTGTTGCTGGAGAACTTTCCTGCAATGCAGGACATTTAAAACTTTTTGAGGTTCCACTTTGAAATTTCAGACTTGATTTTCCCGTATGTATCAATGTATCAACTCCTACAAAAATGTCCATTAATTATAATCCACATAATAATTCACATTTCCTGTTGCTGCAGTATTACTTTCCTGCTGTAACAAACTGGATCAAATTAAGATCCTACATCTGTAGAGAAGCAGGAAGATGTGGGTAAAGGAAACAGTTGTGCCACAAAGCAGGAAACATTGGCAGGAGCGCTCATGCAAACCAGGGGTTAATATATATACACTGATATCTGCCCCAGATCACATCTGTTACTATCTGTTTCTATCTGCTTTCAGATCTATGCTGTAGATCTATGCTTTAGATCTATGCTGTAGTGACACAGCACAGAGTTCATGAAGAGTAGGTAAGTAGTTAGTCGGTTAAGGACCTGGGGGAAGTTGGTCTTATAGTTTTACCTTCCCAAAATCCTAACCTTAACCATGAGGGATGACAATGTAAAACTGACCTTAGGGCAGTGTCTAGAGGGCAATGTTACCCTACTCTGTTAAGCACTGTGGAAACTTGTGATAAGCTGAGTTTCAGGTAAATACCTGTACAGTACACCATTAATCAAATGATGTTGTTCATGATTTATCCAATGGAGAACAGTCAATTACACATTTCCTCCAGTAGCTACAGTCACTAGCAAGGTTTGCTACAGCACTTGATCTGGTTGAAGCTGCTGGTCTCTTTATCCCCCATTAGGCCTTGAATGCATGGGACCAAAACATTTTATACCTACTTCCATCTCTGACTGTAGCTGTTAAGTTGACTTGCCTTTTCTCCAGGTAGGGGGATAACATCTGATCAGACCATGTCAGACAATCTCCTGGAAGAGATCTTTATAAAACGCTCCCAGCAGAAGAAGAAGACTTCCCCTTTAAACTTCAAAGAGAGGCTGTTCATCCTCACACAGGACAAGATCGCCTACTACGACTATGATCTGGACAAAGGGGTATGTACTCGTAGCCTGGATCTGTTTGTGCTGATCTGGGACCAGGTTAATGTACTGTATGTTATCATTATAAACATTGACCATAACCCAAGCGTAGTTTAATACTATAACAATTCTATCATACTACGCTATGCTCCCACAAATATACTGCAGTACCTGTATTGTTGGTCATCTAAATAGGTCTGAGTCTAGTAGTCCTTCCGTTCCCACACTCACTGTAATCCTTGTCCTCTGTGCAGAAAAAGAAGGGGTTGAAAGGCACCGTGGGCATCGATAAGATCAAGTGTGTGGGGACAGTACAGCCGGAGCCCAGTGCCCCCGCGGAGCGCCAGTACCCATTCCAGGTGAGCTACTGCTGGTCCTAGATCAGTTAACATTCTGTAGCTCTTACCAATGAGATTAACACAACCACAGATCTCAGACCTGTGGATGTTTTAGTTCACTCTCTCTTCTTCTCGTGTCCTGTTACAATAATTCTGTGTGGCAGTAAAAAGAGAATGCACTCCATCACTGTTGCTCCAGTTGAGTGACATCAGATGATACTGTAGATGTTTAATGAAGCATACGTGTTGTGCTTCCTTTAACTCTCTGACACTATTCTCCAGGCATTTACTTCACTCAGTCTTAGTTGAGGTTCCAGTTAGCCCTGGGCTTAAAGCATGCAGGGTGAAAAGCCCATAGAGACTATTCAGGTAGCTTTGAGGTGAAAAGGGATATACTGCATCTACCTAAGAGAAACTAATTTACCCAGCAGTGCAGAGATGGTTAACATGCTGAAAGTCAATCTACCTCAAGAGAGAAACTAATTTACCCAGGAGTGTAGAGATGGTTAACATGCTGAAAGTCAATCTACCTCAAGAGAGAAACTAATTTACCCAGCAGTGCAGAGATGGTTAACATGCTGAAAGTCAATCTACCTCAAGAGAGAAACTAATTTACCCAGCAGTGCAGAGATGGTTAACATGCTGAAAGTCAATCTACCTCAAGAGAGAAACTAATTTACCCAGCAGTGCAGAGATGGTTAACATGCTGAAAGTCAATCTACCTCAAGAGAGAAACTAATTTACCCAGCAGTGCAGAAATGGTTAACATGCTGAAAGTCAATAAGAAGAAGTGAAAACGACTCTCTTGACAGTGGAGACCGAGCTGAACTGAGGGTTTCAACAACAGCGCAGGTGTCACCACAGTAGACATGGTGACTAAGCAGCAATAAAGACACAGGAAATACCCAATATATTTGCATACCCCTAAAGGAGGAGTTTGTGGGATGGGTGGCAGTAAGGCTCAGAAGCACAATAAGCTAACTTAATGTAGCAGGCATTTATTTATCTCCAAAGCAGTAACCTATGGTCATTGCTTGCTATATAGCACAAACAGATCTGAGAGCAGGTTCAGAAAATAGTGTTTTCGTCCCTATTGTTGTGATAAAATAGATACTTCTACACTATTGTATTGCTTTCATGTGTACGTCCTGACCTGGTACTACCCTTCACCAACTGAAGAAACAGCTGTTTTTCTCTATCCCCCAATTTACCACAGATAATCTACGATGAGGGCCCACTTTACATATTCGCCAAGAGCGACGAGGTCCGAAAGCAGTGGATCCACAAGCTGAAGCATGGTCAGTATGCAGCATTATCATACACCTAACACTAAAGTGTCCGACGAAGAATAGACAAAGGGAGACATGAGATACCATAAACATTTCCTTACGGCCCATAATCTACCAGTCCCATTGTTTAGTCAGATCTAGGTGTCTATGCAAATTGCCAGTGTTGATCCAATGTAAATGTCGTCCCACATTCTGTGCCGCCATGTTAAGTGGTGCGTTTCAACAAGGACCTGATGCAGAAGTACCACCCATGCTTCTGGATGGACGGCATGTGGCAGTGCTGCCAGCAGGAAGTCAAACAAGCTATGGGCTGCAGGGTGCTGGAGAACAAGAATGTAGGTCAGTAATGTGGTGGGAAAGCCATCAATAAAACTGGCAGTAAAAAGAGTATGTGTTCTCTACCAGCTTATGTAACTAGGAAGTAAATGGGAACATTTTACTTAAAGCTTGCGGGTATAATGAACTATGATGCCGTTATAATGCATCGCAGAACCATATATTCAGATATATCTCAATATATGGCTCTGATGCATTGAAAGATGTGTATGATGTATGATGATGATGTCTTATAATGCATTTATGATGTCTTTATAATGCATCTATGATGTCTTATAATGCATCTATGATGTCTTATAATCATCTCATAATGCCCCAGACTAATACCAGCCATTTTGTATCAGTATAAATGTTGATACATAGAGAGACATACTTATATAACCTTTTAAAACTTGTACCTGCAGGCGTGAAGTGAAAACAAGTAACTGAGGAAATAAGTATTATAGGTAACGGCAGAGAAGCATAAATTGTAGTCACAGAGAACAAAACATGAAGCACTCCCTTTCACTTATAGGGGTTTCAAAGGGGTCTCGGAGGCAATCCAGAAAACCCCTTCCACCTACGCCAGAAGAGGTCTGTCTTACATGTTCTCGCCACTCTTGCATTCAGTTACAGTATCTCTACTTCTGATTGATACAGGAAGGATATACAGTATCACCCGTCTTTATCAATGTTGTCTCCCATCCCATTTTTCAGGAGAAACCTTTGAGGCCTTTACCTCCGCAGCCTCCCGAGGAGCCTGCTCTCACCACAGGCATGACGGTGGTCGCTGAGTACGAGTACACACCCTCCACGCCCCAGGATCTGGAGCTGAGGAAGGATGAGGAGTACATCATTCTGGAGATGTCTGACTCCAACTGGTGGAGGGCCAGGGACAAATACGGGTGAGAGAGGCAGAGAGGAAATCGAGAAGAGACAGATGGAGGAAGGGTTGTTTAAGAAAGTTGAAGCTCATTTTCTGCATTTCTATACAATTTATGCTCATTTTAAAATGCTATTTGGAGAACAGCAAAAAGAAGAAAAAATGGCCCCAGCCATTATCACTTTAGCTTCATTCACCTCAGTCCATCTACAAACACATAGCCTATTAGATATACAATTAGCCACTACACATGAACTCACATTTAATACATACAGAGGGATCTGTTACCAGAAAAGGTATTTTATTAAAAGAAGGTGAACAAATAGTTTTGCTTTACAGAACAATGTTTTTTGCAGTTTTACAGTATATTCCCTGCAATTCTACACATTTTGCCATGGGGTGGGGAGAAAGTGTTGCAGTTTGAAAGCTAATTTCCTGCAATTCTACACACTTTTCCTTGACTCACGCCATGCTAATATGATATCTGAGTGAGAGTGACTAACAAAATCAATGGGGGCCCCTGGAGGTCAGGGCCCCTGTTTGAATAGCTGGCTAGACTAACTAGACTAATTTACCAATATTTTTCTTTTTTAGCTGACATGGGCTAATTGAGTAACTGCTAGTGATTGGCATACACTGAGTATACCAAACATTAGGAACACCTTCCTAATATTGAGTTGCAACGCCCAACTTTTGCTCTCAGAACAGCCTTAATTTGTCTGGGCATGGACTCTACAAGGTCCATGTTGACTCCTATGCTTCCCACAGTTGTGTCAAGTTGGCTGGATGTCCTTTGGGTGATGGGTAATTCTTGATACACACGGGAAACTGTTGAGTGTGAAAAACCCAGCAGTCTTGCAGTTCTTGACACAAATTGGTGCCTGGCACCTACTACCATACCTCGTTCAAAGGCACTTAAATCTTTTGTCTTGCCTATTCACCCTCTGAATGGAACACACACACACAATCCATTGTCTCAAGGCTTAAGCATCCTTCTTTAACCTGTCTCCTCCCTTCATCCACACTGATTGAAGTGGATTTAACAAGTGACATCATTAAGGGATCATAGCTTTTACCTAGAAAGAGCAGATGGTCTTAACGTTTTGTGCACTCGCCTCCCAGTGGGCAAAACTTGGTTGCAATCATTATGATAATATTATGTGAAGTTGTTCAGGTTGTACACTGTTTTTAAAGGAACAAGTCTTTTAGCAACCAGTAAAATGTAACCAGTTTACAACCTGGAAATGATACCATTATGATGTTGAATGTTACCTGCTGGGCTGTGTGTTTGCTGGAAGAACACTTCTAAAACATAACACCTATCAACAAGAAAGCACAAGAAAAACACATTAAAAAAGCCCTGACCGACCCTTCGCCCGGCTGTGCTTCCCTTTGTAGTCTGTAATGGTTTGCAAGCCCTGCCACATCCGACAAGCGCCAGAGCCGGTGTAGCACGATTCGATCTTAGTCCTGTATTGACGCTTTGCCTGTTTGATGGTTCGTCGGAGGGCATAGCGGGATTTCTTATAAGCTTCCGGGTTAGAGTCCCGCTCCTTGAAAGCGGAAGCTCTAGCCTTTAGCTCAGTGCGGATGTTGCCTGTAATCCATGGCTTCTGGTTGGGGTATGTATGTACGTTCACTGTGGGGACAACGTCATCGATGCACTTATTGATGAAGCCAATGACTGATTTTGTGTACTCCTCAATGCCATCGGGGGAATCCCGGAACATATTCCAGTCTCTGCTAGCAAAACAGTCCTGTAGCTTAGCATCTGCTTCATCTGACCACTTTTTAATTGATCGAGTCACTGGTGCTTCCTGCTTTAATTTTTGCTTGTAAGCAGGAATCAGGAGGATAGAATTATGGTCATACTTGCCAAATGGAAGGCGAGGGAGAGCTTAGTATGCGTCTCTGTGTGTGGAGTAAAGGTAGTCCAGAGTTTTTTCCCTCTTGTTGCACATTTAACATGCTGATAGAAATTTGGTGAGACCGATTTAAGTTTCCCTACATTAAAGTCCCCGGTCACTAGGAGCGCCGCCTCTGGATGAGCGTTTTCCTGTTTGCTTATGGCGGAATACAGCTCATTGAGTGCAGTCTTAGTGCCAGTCTCAGTATGTGGTGGTATGTAGACAGCTACGAAAAATACAGATGAAAACTCTCTCAGTAGATAGAGTACCTCATGATAAGCTGTAGGCCACACTAACTCAGGCGAGCAAAACCTTGAGACTTCCTTAGATATCGTGCACCAGCTGTTATTTACAAAATACATAGTCCGCCGCCCCTCGATTTTAAACATAACACCTATCAACAAGAAAGCACTAGAAAAACACATTGAAAAAGCCCTGACCGACCCTTGGCCCTGTAACAAAACAATGACACGCTTCCAAGAATAGAGATGAGGACTGGTGATATGAGCAGTATACCAAGGTTAAGGTACATTGGTATCTTAAAGTCACAGGTGCATTTAAACTGTTTTCATGATATGTGTGTTGTTTTAACATGCAGTAAGAATAACAATCATATCCCTTTCATACATTATGGGCGACATTTTCATGATGCAAAATAGTGATGATGCAAAACACAGTAAAACTCATTTTAATCTGGCAGTGTGATTTAATTTGATACTTTTCTTCAGAAATGTGTGTTATTGCATTGCTGAGATTACTAAACTCAGTTAAATAATCATGTTTTTATAATGCATATTGTTGAGGAAAAGTGTTAAATTGAATCACACAGCTAGATTAAAATGTTGAGTTTTAAGGTATGTTTTTCCACAGATGTGAACTGTTGTGCAGCATGAAAACGTCACCCTGTGTCTTTAACATACTAAATGTACATTAACTTATCAGGAGATTGTGTGTGGCCTTCCTTTGCAGCAAGGAGGGATACATTCCCAGTAATTACGTTGTGGAGGCTGGAAATGAACTGGAAAAGTTTGAGTGAGTATGGAATTCTCTTGCTACAAAACATTGACTATTAAACATTGCATTACAATGATAGGATTACAAATGAAACCCTACACCTCTCTAATCCTGTGGGAACCAAAAATAATGAGGTATCAAGTCACCACACCTTCCGAACACATTAAATCCCTGCAGGGCCGTGTTCAGTGGGGCACGCAACAGAAAACGTTTCAAAACGTTTTGCAACTGGATGCGACAATTTGCATTTCTTATTGGATGAATCAAGGTAGTCCCTCCCTGTTTCAATCCGTTTTCTTCCGTTTAGTGCCTAATTAACACGATTCAGAAGAATACTGCCTCATGTGACCTGCTTTAATACCCGTTGCTATGAGGTCAGGTTAACCATAGTGGTTTATAACATGCACATTTCACCTTTTCTTTTTCCCAGCTGGTACTACAAGAGCATGAACCGTAGCCAGGCAGAGAATCTGTTGAAGACAGAGGTAATCTCAATGAAAAAACAAACATCTGTAACATACAGTATCAGTTGACATACCACTGTTCCTCTCCTTTGCTTACACCAGCAACACAAGTGGATGCACTGCATTGAAAATCATTGAGAATAACACAAAAGTTATTTCCATTGTGGTCCTTTGATCTGTGGTCCTTATACCATTAGCTATCGGCACCAATTTTAGCTATGGGCACCAATTTTAGCTATGGGCACCATCATCTGTCAAATAACTTAGAATGACAGAACATTGCTACGGGATATTCACAAAGCAATACTGCCTCTGCTTTGTATATACCTCTGCTATTGAGGTTATTGTTTTTTCCTTTTCCCAGAACAAAGATGGTGGTTTCTTAGTACGAGACTCAAGCAAAGCTGGGAAGTACACCGTTTCTGTGTTCACCAAGGGCGGGTGAGTTTATCGAGGGCAGACAGACGGGGCATGGCTAACTGTGTCAGCGTCCCAAATGGCAAACTATTCCCTTTATGGTCCAATACTTTTGACCAGAGCCCAGGGGGTGCTATTTGGGACGCATCCTGTGTGTAGGCCTATCCACTAGTCAAAACTGTGAATGTGTCCAAAATGGTACACAATTCTCTATGTAGTGCGCTACTTTTGACCATATGGCTCTGGTCTAAAGTAGTGCACTACATAAGAATTGGATGCAATGTCAAACACAGACCCTAAATGGAAAGTCAAAAGAAGAACTGCTCAGCAGTAGATATTGAAAGCGAAAACAGCCGCCTGCAGAGGAAGAGAGATGTAAATGTCTCCATGCAAAACCAGGATTATTCTTTCTGCACAACCTTTCAAAGGGCTTGGGTCAAAAGTACCACACTATATATGGCAGGAGTATTCAAATGTTCTACCTGAAACTGTTGGTGTCCCAGGCAATGTTCCCTCAAAAAAATGTTGGCACTGAGCAAATGTAATATACTGTGAGCACTGAGGCTGTGAACACTGAGGCTGTACCCGCTTTAAGTTATAGTTTTAACTGTGGCCAAGTAGGCTATGTGGCTATTTGATCATAATGTAGGCCTACCAGAGTGGCCTACCATTAAAAAAAACATGGAGAAAAATGCATCCCATAACATCTGAACAGGAAATATCTGTTCTGTTATTCAGCCTACAGTAGCAGCAATGTGTGGTGACCATATGGCTCTGGTCTAAAGTAGTGCACTACATAGGAATTGGATGCAATGTCAAACACAGACCATAAATGGAAATGAGAGTTTTGAAAAAACATGCAGGGCTTGACATTAACCTGTTTATCATCTTGTCCTTCAGACAGGTGATGGAAAATGGTGTGTTGTTTGATGCAAGAAACCACTTTACAAAATAGCATTCATTATTATTCCCGTTACCATTATTACAGAGAATCAGACAAATTATGCTACCCTCAACCTATTGGCTACTTAGCTTATTCAAGCCTGTCTCAAAATACAACACTGCCCCAAAATACAACACTGCCCCTTTAAGACATAAAAAAAGCTATTGACCTGACTTGCTTTTCAAAGATGGCTAGAAATGCACACATTTTGTGCTCTTGTAGGAAGCAACTACTCCACCATTGTTGAGTAGAAATTAGCTATAACTGGGCTAATAACTCACTTACTAGCAAAGAATATGAACAAATGTGCACAGGTGGCTACATGCAGCTCTCGCTTTGATCTCAAAACAAGCGCATCTACTCTTGACTGCTCACGCTGTAAACACAGTCCAGTTCAAAGTGAATGGCACAGATCCATATGGCAATGGCTATTTGCATATAGGCCTACTGCAGCTCTGATTGGTTATGGTGCAGTGGTCTGTGTAGAATACAGGCCTGAGTTGTGCCTGTCAATGCAATTGAATCCTACTCCAATGCGCTCTGCCTACAAGGCGTTCTGCCTACAAGGCGTTCTGCCTACAAGGCGTTCTGCCTACAAGAAAATCTCTTAAACAGTTAGTTAAGTCTTGCATAGTTCATTTTGTTTGGGTATGTGACATTGAAAGTGGCTAATATTACATTGATTTGAGCACAATTCTCACAGTAGAGCAAAACGTTGATAGAAGGGGAAAAAGGGGAAAACTCTAGAAGGTTGAGTAAAGTTCAATCTCGTGCTTCTCTGCGCAGGTTTATGTTTCTTCTGCGTGGCAGTCCGAGGGGAGCTGCGCGCCCGCACGCAGCTTAGAGGGAACATTAGTCCCAGGTCTAAATCAATCCCCGATTTATGGGAATCATTTTTTTAAAGCAGTGGAACTAGCTTCGAGGTCCACGCTTGAATTTGCAAGATATAGGGAATAGGGTGCCATTTTGGATGCAATCAATGTGTCTGTGAACAGAGCATCTTGTTGTTACTTTCAGATTCACAGCCCATGAAAATAAACAAAACTATTAAAGAGACATTACACTCCAATATCAAAGATCCAGCTACACACCACAATAAAAACATTTTACAAAAGAGATAAGAACTATGTAATTTCTAGGTTTGCAGTGCTTATCTTTTACATTCATTTGGGGTTGAGGCATATAACTAGATCTACACAACCAAGGGCGTGGGATGTAGATTCAATGGTATTAGGCTACTTTTGAGGTCTAAAAGCATCTGACAAACTTTGATTTTGGAGTGTTGTGTCCCTTTAAATTCCTATCCCTTTAACACAACCTAGTAACTCTCCTCACTCAAACCAAACATAACTCTCCTCACTCACACCAAACATAACCCTCCTAACTCAAACCAAACCAAACACTACTCACTGTTCCCATTAGGGAGACTGCGGGTAACTGCAGACACTACAACATCTGCACCACCCAACAAGGCCAGTTCTACTTGGCAGAGAAGCACAATTTCAGCAGCATCCCAGACCTCATTAACTACCACCAGCACAATGCAGCAGGTACAACTAACCCCAACTAAGGTTTTCAAAATTCTAGTAACTCTCCTAAAATTCCCAGGTTTTCCAGAAATCCTGGTTGGAGGGTTCCAGATTTCCTTCTTATTCCCTCCTGATTCCAGGAATTTTCCAACCGAGATTTCTGGAAAACCAGGACATTTTGGGAAACTAACCGGAAATGTGCAACCCTACCCCAACACATCACTTCATATGCATCTGTGTAACAGTGCAGGTTCATCATGATGAAATACAGCATTTAAGATATATTGTCCATCATGTCCCATTCCAGGTATGGTCAGCAGGCTGAAATACATTGTGTCAAGTCGTGCAAAAAATGCCCCTTCCACAGCAGGGCTTGGTTACGGTGAGTGTGTTCTTTCAATACATTTCTATTGAGAGAGTATTATGTATATACTGTAGCCTGGTGGTCCTGTCTGTTTGTGTTCTGGCCAACTCCTCTCTGTCTGTGTTGTCAGGCTGAAGATATGTAGCTGTACCACTTGACAACAATAGAAAAGTTGGTTGTGGCACATACAATATGGGACCAGACTAGTGCAGTAACAGAAACCCTTATGACGTGACTTTGAGAAATGCTATCTGTAGCTTGATTGCTAACATGAGTAAACGTTGTGTTCCTTCAATTTGTTGTTTTGTCCTCCAGGGGTATGGGAGATTGACCCACGCCACCTCACCTTCATCAAGGAGCTGGGCAACGGGCAGTTTGGAGTGGTGAAGTATGGGAAGTGGCAGGGCCAGCATGACGTGGCCATCAAGATGATCAAGGAGGGCTCCATGTCTGAAGACGACTTCATAGAGGAGGCCAAAGTCATGATGTAAGCAAAGCTCTTTCTATCTCAGAGGGGTGCAGTCAGTGGACTATGGGGTGAAATGTATTAAATTAATGCTCAATTTCAACCCCTAGCTCCTACTACCATACCTGCTACACCTAAGGCACTTGTGCTGATGTAAATCAAATCGTATTTGTCACATACATAATAAAGTGACTAGGTAACTAGAGCCATAGGGACTAGATCCATAGGTAGAGATATATCCAGAGCTTTGGAGGCTGCTGAGAGGAGGACGGCTCATAATAATGGCTGGAACGGAGTTAATGGAATGGCATCAAACACATGGAAACCATGTTTTTTATGTATTTGATAGCATTCCACTAATTCCGCTCCAGTCATTACCATGAGGCCGTCCTCCCCAATTAAGATGCCAGCTACCTCCTGTGGACAAGAGGTACAGTATTTAGAGTCATATATGGTAACAGCTCTACCTTGTCCCCTGCTGAAATTCTCCTCATGTGGGGCAGTCAAATTGTAAAATTCAATAAATACCCTGGTTTTCCAAAAACCCAGATTGGAAGATTCTGGATTTCCTGCTTATTCCCTCCTGATTCTGGGAATCCTCCCAGAAAAAAAAACAGGGAATTTATTGAAAGTTCTCGGAATTTTGCAACCTTAGACAACAGTGTTGCTCAATTTAACCTACATAGGCATACAATGGTCCCGTGTGGCTCAGTTGGTAGAGCATGGCGCTTGCAACGCCAGGGTTGTGGGTTCATTCCCCAAGGGGGGACCAGGATGAATATGTATGAACTTTCCAATTTGTAAGTCGCTCTGGATAAGAGCGTCTGCTAAATGACTTAAATGTAAATGTACAACACATGCTTAATCTCGTCTCTTTTCGCTTGAACTAGGAAACTCCGCCACGAGAACTTGGTTCAGCTGTACGGCGTGTGCACCAAACAAAGGCCCATCTACATTGTCACAGAGTTCCTCTCCAACGGCTGCCTACTCAGCTATCTGCGGGAAGGGCTGAAGCAGCATCCATCCCCCGTCCAGCTCCTGGAAATGTGTAAAGACGTCACAGAGGGCATGGCCTACCTGGAGGCTCAGCAGTACATCCACAGAGATCTGGTAAGATATTATAATTGTTGTGGAAATTCTACACAGGGACACTCGAAGTCAATCTTAAATGATTCATTGTTTATTATCAGCGCGCTGGAGAGGTTCCAACCAACTCAATGCACCAAGTACACATGTCGATCAGGAGCTCTACCTGGGGCAGTCCTGTTAGATCCTTATATACTGGTTACAGACACGTTGCATAGATATAGTTCATAGGATTGCATGTGTCTGGCACCGTCTCCTATCTTAACTTATAGAGCATATTCTGGGAGTTCTGCCAGATGGTCCTAAGGAGGAGGTCATGTCGCCCCTCCCCTCATATCTTTACCAAGCACAGGCAGGAACCAAGGATTATTTACGACACTAAGACAAGATTAACATTTTCAAGGCTGTCTCTTCACATGATAAACATTTCCATCACATACTTATAAGTCAAATAGCTTGGATTCTGCCATTTCCACTTTTGGGACTATTCCACTGACTCCCTTTTGGGACTATACACTGATTGTTCAAACTAAATCAAGTGCAGCTCACGTATTTGAAAGACACAGCAGGTCTGATCCTGACATGGTACTACTACTATCCTATACTAAACAATACTGGGCCCAAATAACACATACTCTGTTCTTTTTCTCAGGCTGCAAGAAACTGCTTGGTAGATACCAATGGGACCATTAAAGTCACTGACTTTGGACTGTCGAGGTAAACGACTGTGATTGTTGTACTTGAATCTGGCAACTTTTACAAAAAAGCACACACTGCAGAAATACCTGACAAATAAATCAAATCTATAGTTGATTCTTACAGCAATATTATGTAATTCGAGCTACTTTCATGACAAGTTGACAACTCTCCCTGTCATTTCAGGTATGTCCTGGATGATGAGTACACCAGCTCTGCAGGCTCCAAGTTCCCAGTGCGCTGGTCTCCTCCTGAGGTCCTGCTCTACTGTAAATTCAGCAGCAAGTCAGACATCTGGGCTTATGGTTTGTATAGGCCTCCTATCTTACCTCAGATCCAGGTCCCAGGTCTGTTTGAGCTGTCTTGTCAACTCGGTATGGTTGTTGTCACACCAATGGCCATATGAGTTGGCGAGAGCGAACAGATCTGGGAACAGGCTACAGCTATTTAGCCTTTATTCACTAACTATTTATTCCTCTGCTGATCATTTAAAAAATATTGACAAGGTTACCTTGCTCTCCATAGGGGTCTTAATGTGGGAGGTCTACACCTTAGGGAGGCTTCCCTACGAACGGTTAAACAACAACGAGATAGTGGAACAGGTGTCCCGAGGCCATCGCCTCTATCGCCCCCAGTTGGCCAACGACAGAGTCTACACCATCATGACCAGCTGTTGGCTGGATGTACGTACAGTATAAAGTAGCCAGCATAATGCCTGGTCCCAGATCTGTATATTCTGTCTTGCCAAATTTCATGGTCATTGTCAAACCAAGTTTGCAAAACAACACAGTTCAGGGATCAGGCTAGATGAGTGGGGTTCAAAGATAAATGTCAGTGGAATGGACATGTCAGCTTGACAGCTTCTAATCTAAAACAGTTTACCTCACCCTCATGTCTTGTCTCTCCTCTTGCATTGACTGGCAGAAGGCGGACGAGAGACCCACCTTTCAGGAGCTGTCGGTGACTGTTCAGGACTTGCTCTATGAGCTCCAGTAGATCCAACCACCACATTCTGAGATTGAAACACAGTTCGCAGACTCATCCCTCTGGCAGATACACTTCCTCACGCAGAGCAGACTCAAGGCTTCATCCCCTCAGGGCCTCATTCATTCTGTGCATCAGCCATTGAGGAACCTGCTTTAGGAGAAGTAGATAAAACTGTTAAAGAAGGATCAGCCATCCTATAGGAGAGCTGAGAGATGCTATATGGTTGAACATGGGACTCCCATGATGAACTTCAGTAGTGAAATAAAACATTATTTGATGAATGTATCTGTTGGTTATTGAGAACATGCTAGATATGAAACGTTTTTCCTTATTTATTTTGTATGTTTTATTTTATTACTATCATTGGTGAACTGCATTCAATCATATATATATATATACATACATACATACATACATACAGGCCTATCTGTTTCTGTAAGAGTTCATGTTTCTTTTCTATGTCTAGCCACTGAAATGTATAGTAAGAAGAAATACCCTTTATCAACTGAAAATGTAGCTATGTTCTTTCATTAAACGATTGAGAAAGAACAGTAGCCTACCTTGCAGTGTCTGAGCCTCGGTATCTTAGAGAAACATATTGCATATAATGACAATATGGATAAAGTCGATAAAGCTTGATAACAAAATGTTTTGGTGACTGTAGCATGTCCCCACATCCAATGGAATTTACTGTTCTTAGTGGCGCACTTTCTGATTGGTCCAGCACTCTTCCGTTTCCTGTGATGCGCAAGCCGATTCACACACGTGAAGGTCAGGAACTGCAGTCAATCGTTTACAATTATCAAATAATTGTACATTTCTGTCTAATTTATAAGCGATTTGTGCATGAACATGGAAAACCAAGGAGCCACAGCAGACCCTCAGCTTCAGCAATTCATCGAAATCGAGTCCCAAAAACAAAGGTTTCAGCAGTTGGTCCATCAGATGACTGAAGTGTGTTGGGTAAGAAACGCTTCTGCAATGACAACTTGCTAGCTAGGTGAGCTACTGTAGCTAGTTACTTGAACATCTGGCGATCAAGTACATGAATGCATAAAAATGTACATAGTTTGCCAGTGATACATTGGACATGTAGGCTTCTTTATTGTACTAGCTAACTTGTAATGCCAGTATTTGTGGCTAAGTGCAAACGTTTGCTGCATTAAGCTAACGAGCTACAATAACGACGCTCCTGAATGAAGCTCCTACACAATCAACCACCTGTAGGGTACTCGCCTAAAATAGTGTTTGAGATGTGAACAAATTACTCATGCACGATGCAATGTCTTCCACTCCATGCAATGACATGTGATCCAGCCAATGATTGAGCACCCGTCTACTCTGGTTCCTTACAGGAGAAATGCATGGACAAACCTGGGCCCAAGCTGGACTCCCGGACAGAGATCTGCTTTGTGAACTGTGTAGAGCGCTTCATTGACACAAGCCAATTCATCCTGAACAGACTCGAACAAACACAGAGGAGTAAGGGCTCCTTCTCAGAATCCATGTCTGAATAGTCTAGCAACAACCTCCACTGGATAGACTGACAAGGCGCTGAACAGCCAATCAAGTTGTTTTACAGCAATGCCAGCTTCCTATATGGTGCAATGAGAACACTGTCCAATAACCAGGTGGGGAAGAAACAAGTCGTTTTGATAAGTGCCTCGGTTTTGCACCTTGTATCATGTCACCTAGCCAAGTCCTCTCTCACCTAGCGGGACATGAGATTAAGTGCAGTAGTAACAATTCTGGTTGGTAGCTAGCTAATATCTTCATATTGTTGGTGTTTCTGAAACTGTAGTAAATTGAATGAGCCTGTTGCATGTCAATCATATCATGGAAACTGAGATGGGAGAACTTAATTAGTATGCTTTTATGACAAGCTTACCCAGCTGTAGAGGTTGTCCTGGGGCAGAAACAAAGAGCCAAAAATCTGGGACATTCAATTTGACACCGCGTCGGAAAGCCACAAAAACTCACTGCATTCAGTACCAAGTCAGAGTACGAACAATGTCTTGTTGGGAAAAGGGCACGATCTATGGCTGAAACAAGTGTTCCATTGTATATATGCAATAAACAAAAATCGTATTGCCTGCTTTGTCATTGGCATTTTGAATAGTGTGTGGTCCAAGTATTAGGGTCTTGCTGTATAAAAGGTAATTGTTTATTCACATACTAAAAGAATGAGCAGTATGTTATAAATCAATGATTAAGAAATACATGAAGTTTGGCACGTGCAGTAGTAGGAATGTGTTTCAAAAGAGGCTATTTCAAGGAAAGTGCCTCAGTTAATACTGATGTTCATATACATGATCAATAAATTCAATTGAGGTATTACATTACAGTAACTTCACACTCAGATTGTGAATATTGAACAATCACTAACTTTGAAAGAGATGATTGAAGCAAGTACACAAAAGGTAAAAGCTGCATTACCTTGACTCACAGTAGGTCTTGCATTTTTAAAGTAACATTAAAACAAAGGAATAAGACAGGCCTATCAATAAGTTACAGTTCAGTCAGTAAAAAACAGAAGGCACTAGTCGGTTCATATCAAAACTAGTGGATCTGAACTAAAATCAATACATTCAATTATCACTGTCCATGATTAGATATTAAGTGTATGTACACCAGCTTTTTTTATACAGTAGAAACCTTTCGGATTAAGGGGAAACCTGTAGGACTAATACTTTCAACCAGTTGAATGGTTTAGGTGTACCATGAAGTAAAATAAAATTCTGTTGGACTTTGCTAATCTCTAGACATACTGTACATTTGCCAGTATAGAAATGCAATGTGCTCACTGGATTGCAGTGCATGATAATTAGGCAAACTATCTTTACAGTGGCTATTGCATTGTAAGACAATATTTAGTAAACATGTTTTCCACTTGTCTACGCAGGTGGTTAAATATCAAATAAACAGAAATGTAAAACTGGCATTGGGAAATTGATCTCTAAACATTTGGCCTTCGTGCTAAATAGGGTTGGAGTCAATTCAGTTTTCGATTCAGGAAATTAGCTGAAATTTCAATTAAGGAATTCAAAATTGCCCATTGTTTTCAGAGTCATGAATTGAGCTTCAATCATACTGGATTAAAAACGAAATTGATCCCAAGTGCTAAGTGGTGACAAAGCTATTGTTCCTCCTCATTGAGCCCTCTGGTGAGTAGCTGCCCTTTGAGTTCCCCTCCACTGGCCCCTCTGCCTGGCTCTCCTGGCTGGGCAGGGCCACGTAGGCCTGCTGGCCCCAAGGGGATCCATGAGGTCCCTTCCTCAGGTACAGTGGCAGCGAGTCCCAACTGAATGTGAGATCTTTAAACGCATGAAGGAGGAAGATACCCAAGATAATTGTGAGGAACCCACTGACTGTCCCCACAGCTCCGTCCGTGCTCATGCTCAGCCACTCCTTGAAGAGGATAGCTGAACATGCCATTACAGAGGTGGTGAAGAACACGTAATAGATGGGCGTGACAATGGACGTGTTGTAAATGTCCAAGGCTTTATTGAGATAGCTGATCTGGATGCTGACGCAGATCACCAGGCAGATGAGTAGACACCAGAACAGGGGTTCCTTTAGGACAGCAGTGCCAGCGAACAGCTCCTTAATGCCGATGCCCAGGCCCTTGACGCAGGACACTGACAGGGAGCCAATCACGGAGCAGATCAGGATGTAAACCAGCACGTTTTTCTGGCCGTAGCGCGGGGCGACCAGGAAGATGAGGATCAAGCTGCTCGCCACGACAGACACGGCGAACACTATGAATCCTGGGAGACATCGCAGTCGGAACATTTTAATGAGTACATTGTAAGAGCATGATACAATAGGTGAGATTCTTGCATTTTTACTTATTAACAAGCCAATGCTTTTTGGAATCAGTGGCTCTGAACAGCTGCTGAGTGATTCAGCATAGGTCAATATGTGAGACATTGGTATGATTGAAGTAATACGTTTCTCAACTTGGTCAAAAACATTATCAGCGCATTCAAGGGGATTGGCCTAAAGGCACTGCACATATTTTTTTACCTTAAAATCACTTAATGAGTAGTTATTTGGGATGCAAGATGATATTATAGAAAAGTGTTTGTGTATATCTGGACCCATGATGTCAGTTACAGTACCTGGGTCTTGGAGCTTCTCATATGTGGACCCATGATGTCAGTTACAGTACCTGGGTCTTGGAGCTTCTCAGCCATGGCAGTAAGGGAGGCCACCTCCTCCTCCTGAGGGGCATGGATGACCATGACAGTGGAACCCAGGATGCACAGCAAGCAGCCCATCTTCCCGTGAACATTCAACCGCTCATTCAGGAAGTATGAGGACAGCACAGCACTGCAGGAAGCAGGCAAATAAGTTTGTCTAGTCAAAATGAACAGATTATTTTTCTGTAGCGATCTTCATTTTAATGGCATGCAATAAGGTCTGACTGTCTTTAGGCCCAAATACGTTTTAGGAAAATATCCTAGAACTAGCTCTTTGCAAATGGATTATTACAGAATGTCACCTCACGCTTATCTTAACAGTTCATGGGATGAGGTGTGAGGAACTTAGTACCGATCAAAGCACAAGCTGAAGTTCAGTAATCAGCCATTTACCTCACAAGAACACTCATTGCTCCCAGTGGTGTTACCAATGTGGCAGGGGCAAAAGCGTAAGCGGCAAAGTTAGCTGCTTCCCCAGCTCCCACTGAAACACAGAAACCAGCATTAGTATGCAACAATGACATGGGACGATGCACATGATACTGTGATTGTAAGGGGAGGTGAGTTTTGATAACTATGCTCCCATTCAGCCTACATGTGCAAATGTGATCTTCTGAAGAATATGTACTTCAAAGATTTCAATACGACAATGCGGGTCGTTGCATCATCACAAAAGACTACCAGCAAAAATACCAAACCCACAACAGCCTCCCTTTCTCTTTGAAAACAAAGACCACAATGTTAACAGGGAAAGGTCAATGAGGACTGTTACAACAAGGTTTACCCTACTGTACCATATGCTAAAGTTCAGTAATGCTAAATTGGTATTTTAAAATAAAGAACAATTGTGATCAGGTGACAGATTTTTCAACACTTACTTGATATTAGTCCTGCCCACCATAGCCATTCCTTGAGGTAAGCATATCCCCCCTGACCTAATAAATACAAATAAAATGTATGTTCATACAGATAGGGCCTACTATACTAATAATACAAGTGTTTATTAAGGTTTTATTCAGTAAGCATACTTCCAATGGCCCAACGTAGCTAAAGTTAAGATTAAGTTAATGTATGATGGTGGTAATACCTGCTCGCATAAACCCCTTGCTGGACAATCGCAAAAGACCTTTCTTCTTAAGGATGAAGCTTCCTCCAATGAAGATGCTCGAGCTCATGGCAAGAGAGAGGCCAATGTAGAAGTCAGTGCGGTTTGTTCCGATATCCATCTGAAAATCACCACCAGATTTGATAATAATGCAGAGTACACAGATAGCAGATTTTGAAAGGTTCTGGATGGCGGTTCTCTAACCATGTTTACTACTGTTAATGTCTTTTAACCTAAACACCTAACTAACCCTAAAGACAATAAATATATTCGTTGTTCAATCCCGCAGCCCTGACACAACGGGTTCGCAATACAGCTGAGGAACGGGGCTGGACAATTCTCAAATTTGTAGATGCAACTATGGATTAGATCATAGGCATATTTAGAAGCTATATAGTGTTTGGGTTTGTTAACAAAACGCTACTTTTTACAAACAATGTCTGAATTTAAACAAACCTTGAGTTATGATAAACTGTAATATGCTCATGAGGATCTATAAATGAGACAAGATGCAATGCCTATGGACATTAATTGAAATTACAGTAACGACCACTTACTTAGCTTTTACAGTTCAATTCAGGGTGTTGACTTAAGCCTTAATATTTCCTTCAGCTGCTAGTCTTATTTTTGCCAGCTAGCTAACTTTTTAATCACGTGACGATGTCTACTAACGTTACACATTTGATCAGATTTATGCGGTGAGATAGTATTAGCAGAATTATCTCCTGCCTGAATCATCTGAATAACGTATTTTTTACCTGTAATTACTCATTATGAACAGAGGTCATAAGATGTAGCTGGTAACAATAACTTGACTGGCAAAGCAATGTAGCGGGGCTATTAGCCTAGCTAGCCAGCTACCTAACGTTAGCCAGCTAACTTTTTAAGCAAGCCAGGCAGAAGAGAAACGTTTCTACAACACAGATTGGGCTGTATAGCTGACTTGCTATTCTATTTTCTTGTTTGCACACAACATTCCCGTGAACACGAAAGGCTAGTATAGTACACATCCTAAAATGTACTTTGAGCTCACCTTTGCTTTCAACCCATTCGATCTGGAAAGAAGCAGCTGACTGCTGGAGTCCGCCCAGAATGGATACTGTACTTCCTCGTGCAGTGTCAGTGAGCGTGTCGAATATGTATATGTATTATAGCTATATTTGTTTCATACCATATCTGGCAAACGTTTACGAACTCTCCACAATCATTTTTCATTTACATCAACTGACTTTATAAAACCCAAATTAACAAGCAAATGGGAGTTTATGTGGGAAATATCAGAGACAGAAATGGGCGAGTTCGTTTTACACGGGTCTGTTCTATTCGGGATCCTTGGTATATCCCTACGACATTGAACTTGACATTTAAAATGGTTAAAGTAAGAGTTAGGACAGCGTTTCACAAGGGGTACACGTTTTGGTTTTTGCTTTAACACTACACAGCTGATTCAAATGTTCAAAGCTTGATGATTAGTTGGTTATTTGAATCACCCCAGTGGCTGCACTACAGGTGGAGATGGGTGACATGCCATTGTAGATTAGGAGACAGCAGTTGGCAATTAATTATTGGGTTAACCTACAGGGACATGGGGTGTCTCATCCTACAAAATGGATTTTACAGGCATGCTGGAACATGACCGAAGACAGAACACAAACGTTGGGTGGGTAATACCCAGGTGAAGGAGATGGGACTGTATGGAAGGGAGTTTAGTCCAACGGGAGCTATTCCTGTAAATCCACCATGGCTACTCCCGCCTCCAGTAGTTGATCTAGAAGTGTTGGAGAGACTACAGAAAGATAGTTGATCCATCTTATTTGTTTAAGAGATGTCAGGATACTTTGTATCATGATTTTGTGGCCATTTACACAGATGGTTCAAAAGATCCAAGGACAGGATGTACTAGGTCAGCATTTGTAGTGCAGGAATTTGGGGTGGAAGTCAGGAAATGTATTACAGATAATCTGGCTGTATTTAAAAAAAAATATATATATTTAACTGGGCAAGTCGGTTAAGAACAAATTCTTATTTTACAATGATGGCCTAACCTGGCCAAACCCTAACCTGGATGACGCTGGGCCAATTGTGTACCGCCCTATGGGACTCCCAATCATGGCTGGTTGTGATACAGCCTGGAATCGAACCAGGGTCTGTAGTGACACCTCTAGCACAGAGAGGCAGTGCTTTAGACTACTGTGCCACTCGGGAGCCATCTACGGCATAGCTGATGGCCATACTGTTGACCTTCATGTCTGGATGAACATGTCATTCATGTGCAGCGTTAATGAGTCTCCAGTCCTTTAGGTCATGTCACAGATGAGGTGCTACAAACCCATGGCAGGATTAGACAGATGGGAATACAGATAAGCTTTACTTGGGTCCCAGCCCATGTGGAGGGGAATGAGGCAGTTGATGTACTGGCTAAACAAGCACTTAGAAGTGGGGATGTTGATGGTGCAGAGATGGCAGGTGCAGTTGAATAAGAGAAGGGGATACTGGAAATTAGTTTAGAGTACATTGAGAAGAATGTCATTAGAATATATTATCTTTTTTAAGAGCAATGGGGCTGGCAGGTAGGACTTAGTTTCTCCCTGTCTCTGGCCCACACTCGTGCTAGGGTAGCTAATGAAATGTGCACCACTTGGTGTCACGAGGACTGAGTTTGGAAAACCCTGGGTTAGGATAAGGGTTATTAAGGTTAGGGCAAATCTTTTTTTAGAACTAACCCTAGACCACAGCCTGTCGTTTCCAGTGTTGCCAACAAATTTTCAGGGAAAGTTGCTAGAGGCAGGTCGATTTGTTGCTAAATGACGTTGGGATGACGTCATTACGTAATAACGTAAAACTGTGTCATTACGTAGAATACACAATAACGTTACTCAAATTGACTGGCCATCTCGGCAAAAAATAGGATTTGACATTTGTTAGTTTAGATTTGTTTGTTTATTATATATTTTTTTGTTGTAAAAGTAATATAAACACAACACATTTTTATATGATCACATTTTTATTTTTAAACACAACACATTGAATTATTGAACAATTACACATTATTGAACAATTACATTTTATTTATTTTCTTTTTAACTAGTAAACCTACACATTCTGAACATTATAGTTTTAAGCAGTGTATTGGTAGTTAGTTAACATGCTACCTAACTGATCAACAATTACAGGTACAGGCTAATAAGGTATAAATGCTATCTTATTGAACAAGCAACTTAACTCAAATAATGATGTGCGCGCTAGGCATCTCTCTCCAGCTCTCCAGGTTGTTGTGCAGCTTGGCTGGCTAGCTGCTCAATGGTTTCCTCCAGATATTGCCACTGTTTTCGCACACACTGCAGTACACACTGCCACCATCAGCTGTGTGTCTCCGCCAGTTCCAGAAAGTCCACTCCTTGCATACGTACTGTAAATATGATGAATCATAGATTGGCAAGGAAATCCTCTTCATTTTCACTGTCCAACTGCATTGTCACAGAGTTGGAACCGGCAGTAGAGAATGGAGTGGCCTTAAAGCTGTATGCTGCTGTGGTGCCAAACTGCTGCAGAACTTCACTTGGTAGTTTATGCTGGTAACAGGTATCACCAGCCACTTCAGTCCATACCGCACCAGGAGTATGGAGTTGAGAATGTGCAGTGACATTCTACTTCTTAACTTTGACTTGACCACACTCATTTGGCTGAACAGCCGTTCAACCTCCGCATTTGAGTGTGGCAAGGAAAGGGCAGCGAGTGCAGCTTTGCACAGTTCTTCAAATGGATTTGACCCGGAAGAGTCCGTGTAGTTATTGACTTCACTCCAAATCTCGACTGTATTTTCAGTTGAGTCCCACCTAAACAGATGGATGTTTCTCTATTGGGAAACTATTTTATCAATTGTTTGGGGCTGGTATCCCAGTAGCTCAGATACTTTAATAATTTCAGTGGTGCCTTTATTGTGCTTTAGCGTTTCCTTAACGCTGAACAAGGCCATGTTTCGCAAGTTTTCTAGGTTGTCTGGGAGCCTTGCTTGCAGCTCCTTGCTTAAAGCAACAATGTAGTTGATGCACTGTCTCCGAATTACCTTTTTGTCCTCTGGTGCAAGACTGAGTTGGTACACCGTGCTCTCGAAAAGGTACCGAAGGTATGGTGATGGACTGAGATGTCCATCAATGGCATCCTTCAGGACATCAATTTTTGCCATAGGGTTGACTACTCTGCTGCAAATTGATGTTAAGAGGTGTACCAGATTGTCCAAAAGCTTGACAGAATCTGTTTGCTCTCCCTCAAATGACTTCACTGCAACTTGTACATCAGACAGGATTGATTTCAAGAATGTCAGGTAGACATAGTTGGTCTTGTACATGGCGTGGAGCACATCCGCCATGTAGCAACGCTCACTGGCCTTGGTCAACTCAAAGTCTAGTTTCAGTTCTTCCCACTGGCTCAATATACGAGTTACCGCAGGCTCAATCGATAGCCAACGTGTGGCACACACTTTGGTGATCTGCAGGGGTTTCTGGCCACAATTAATGGTGGCATACACGGCTTTGTACGCCTCGTGCCGTTTTGGGGAAATGGAAAACCAGTTGTAGGTTTCCCTGATTTAAGTACTCAACACTCCCAGGGATGGTTTCTTTGTATGCTGCACAGTCAGCCAATTGTAAAGACTGGCACACACAGCGGATGAGTACCAAATTGGGCAATGAGAAGATTCTCTTTTTTAAGGTTACACTTCTCAAGAAACTCAACTACCGCCTGTGCTATTGATCTGGCATCGCCGCCCTCCAATTCAACCAGCCCGAGAAATATGGACACAACGGTTCTTTTTTTAGCACTGAAATACCGAATCACCACACAGGTATTTCGAGACACTGACATCAGTGGACTCATCCAAAAGGAGACTGAACTTCTCATCCCCCACATCTGATGTTACCCTTTTGAGATAATAAGGAGCCAGTACTCCCCTAATAATTTCTGTGCACTTGGAAGTTTGTTGCTGCCACAGAATCTGAAAAGGCAGCTTTGCAAGCCATACCTAAATGGTCGCATGCTAGCAGCGAACAATGCTCTTCAGTGGCCATTGCCATAGTAGCTTCTGCGCTTTTGCATTTATCCACTTTTTTAACCAACTGTGGTAATGTAGACTGCGTTGTGGGGTTGTACGGTTTTGATTTATTTATATGCTTTGCTGTAGCACTATGTTTTTTGATGTCATACATTTTTTCAAGCATATCTGATTTGCAGTACGCACAGTATGCCCGACAATCATCCCCAATTACTGGCTTCAGCCACCCTTTAAATTCAGGTACAGATGCCCACTCTTTTCTGTACTTCTGGCTGTACAATTTTGATTGAGACATGTTGATTGACGTAAGTTCTGTTCAAGATCAAACATTTGTGACCAACTATATTCATTGGGTTTGTCTCGTCGAACGCATACTACTGCTGCTGTAGTCAGCCAACAATGATTTTTAATTTGCTGAAATTGCTGCTGGCCTGCTGCTGCCTGTGCAAAAACTGAGCGCCTGCTACTGACGTCACTCACAATGCACTTTTACAGCCAGGCACGTGTGTTGTGACTGAGTATGTGACAGAGAAAATCGTTTTGGTGTCATTTAGATGGGAGCAAATTAATCATAGTGGGCAGAGCCAAGCACGAGCATTGGCGCGTTCTAGCATGTATTTGCGGAGTTCCGTCCGGGAATGTGAAGTGCGCATGTGCAATAACTCAATTCGCCCTTGCACTTCCAAACAACGCGATTTTTAAAACACTTTGGCAAAGTGTGAAGTCTACAAAACTTAGTGCACTCGGTTCAGAACTGTACGTTTGTTTATGTGTAACTCTGTTGTTTTTGTCGCACTGCTTTGCTTTATCTTGGCCAGGTCGCAGTTGTAAATGAGAACTTGTTCTCAACTTGCCTACCTGGTTAAATAAATGTGAAATAAGTAAAATTCTGTTCAGGAAACTGTATTGAAATCAAATGTTTAATCGTTGAGAAAATTATCAGAATGTTGGCCAAAATCCATCTCCCCCATCTTCGCCCACTGGGCTTCCTCTCATCACCATATTTGATAGTGAGTGGAAACGCCAAACGGAGGCTTCACATTTACGCATCTGTGGTTTCGTCCCAAGGATCACGCATAGCACTCGTTTTACAAGGCCCGGTGCCTCGGGCGAGTGGAGATTTTTTTACCCATGGAATGGTTGAAAGTAAGCAAACCAAACTAAACCGGGGCATCGGGCAATGTAAAACGAATTGGCCAAATGTCACGTGCGTCTTTTCTGCTGATCGGATTGGTTGCTCCCTGTAGAAAGGGGCGGTATTAGTCTGTTGTGCACTGTGATTGGATTAATCCGAAATTACGTTGCAGCAAACGGAAGAAGATCTAACCTTGGCAGGGAAACAAACGTGGGTTTCATAAAGATATGCAAAGTGGAGTCCTCTACGGAATTATATTTCTATAAAAACAAACAATTACCAGAATTACTCAAAATACTTAAACTGTTTTGAAATTTCTGGTGTCGTTACTTATCTCTACGACTCATGGGCTTTTAGAAATGAATTAACACAGGGTGAGGATATCACTGTTGCCATTTACGATGGACCGCAATATCACCGCTGAGTTGGTAACGTTAGTCATATGGTCCGTCATAACCTCACAGTCATAGTTTGTGGACGCTGTCAACATTTGCCTGTTGTCCCATGATGAAGACGTACCTCTCCGTTATCAGAAACTGTAAGGTTGCACAGAGATGGTCATTCAGCCATGCTACAAGATGTGCAGTTTCTCCATCCCCATTCTCCTCAAAATGGAATTGCAAAAGGCTCATGGTGAGACGCCTGGGCACGGATATCCCGACAGAAGACCGGAACTATTATATCACCACCCCTATCTTCTATGTGAATGCTGCCCCTCATATTGGACACTTGTACTCGGCTGTTACTGCTGACTACCTGCACAGATACAAGCTTCTACAGGGGTTCAACTCCAGGTTTGTCACAGGTGAGTGAAAAACACATGCAAATCAATGTGGATTGATTAACATTGTGGTAATATTGTAGTTGCCCTTGTTTATAAGCTAAGTGAAATATCCCTATTGAAGCATTGGTTAACACGCTTACCTAGCCCGTCCTCGACGGGCAGACCCCAGGTGGTGAGGGTATGCAACAACACCTCCGCCACACTGATCCTCAACACGGGCCCGCCAGGGGTTTGTGCCCAGCCCCCTCCTGTACTCCGTTTACCTATGACTGCGTGGCTACACACGACTCCAACTCAATCATAAAGTTTACTGATGACATGACAGATAATCAGGCACGACTCCAACTCAATCATAAAGTTTACTGATGACATGATAATCAGGGGTGCCTGCACTCTGCACACTGTCATGGTGTGCTTGGACCATGTTAGTTTGTTGGTGATGTGGACACCAAGGAACTTTAAGCTCTCAACCTGCTCCACTGCAGCCCCATCGATGAGAATGGGGGCGTGCTCAGTCCTCTTTTTACTGTAGTCCACAATCATCTCCTTTGTCTTGACCACGTTGAGGGAGAGGTTGTTGTACTGGCACCACACGGCCAGGTCTCTGACATCCTCCCTATAGGCTGTCTCGTCGTTGTTGTCGGTCATCGGCAAATTTAATGATGGTGTTGGAGTCGTGCCTGGCCGTGCAGTCATGAGTGAACAAGGAGTACAGGAGGGGGCTGAGCACGCACCCCTGAGGGGCCCTTGTGTTGAGGATCAGAGTGGCAGATGTGTTGTTACCTACCCTTACCATCTGGCGGTGGCCCGTCAGGAAGTCCAGGATCCAGTTGCAGAGGGAGGGGTTTAGTTCCAGGGTCTTTAGCATATTGATGAGCTTTGAGGGCACTATGGTGTTGAACGCTGAGCTGTAGTCAATGAATAGCATTCTCACATAGGTGTTCTTTGTCCAGGTGGAAAAGGGCAGTGTGGAGTGCAGTAGAGACTGCATCATCTGTGGATCTGTTGGGCGGTATGCAAATTGGAGTAGGTCTAGTGTTTCTGGGATGATGATGTTGATGTGTGCCTAGGAATACAAAATCTGTCATTTGAGACAGTGTTTTAATAGAGTACCACAGTATGAGTCATAATACCCATAAACCTAGCGGTCAAACAGAAAAATGGTTCCAATTGTTTTTCCATCATACATTTTTCCCATAGGAGATTTTAGAAACACTTAAAATAAGGGCTGTGTTTTGTCTAGGCTTACCCTATTGTGAAGTTTTGATAACAATGTAAATCTCTCTCGGACCAGGTGAAGTATCAATATATTTTATTTGATTTCCAGGTGAATGATGCCATTCCATTTGCTCCGTTCCGGCCATAATTATGAAGCCTCCACTGGTATTATGACACCTCTACTGTGGGGCTCTATAGTCACATGCACAGGGTTTCAGGTGTGATTGCAGGGTACAGTGAAAATCTTAGGCTCTGAGCTCCAACATGCAGGACTAAGAGAAATAAAATAATGAAAATGGTAATAAAAAAACAATATAAATAGCACTATATACATAACTGTAGCAGTGATGAATAAATAAATGTTCATTGGGGTGGCGGCAGAGTGAAGACTGTTGAGGGGGTGTGGGGGGGGTGACCATAGGGTGGGCAGCATGATCACTGAGGGGACCAAGTGAAATAAAAATGATGATGTAAAAATATATATATATAACATATGAATGTCCCTAGAAGGAGCAGCAGGTAAGGTAAGAAAAGAGATCTATGTAAAGAGATGGTTTTATGCAATTCATCATTACAACTGATTGAACAGTCGCTGACACTACGTGTCAGTGGGAATCATTTCTCATATTTCCCTCCTTTCAGGGGTATAACATTGTATAGCTAATAGGCTATGTGTTTGTACATGGACTGAGGTGAATGAAGCTACAGTAGCAGAGGTGATAATGGATGGGCTAATTTTTGCTTGTTTTTAATGTTTTCCAAATAGCTTTTTCTTTCCATTTTTAGAAATTACGTCCTCACAAAAACTCAAACCCTTATATGGCCTTGGTTGCCCTAGAAGACTAAACTCTTGCTCACCAGAATAATGTCATAAATTATAGAATGAATGCTCCAATCTAGTTGACATCAATAAAGTTCTGTCATCTCTGTTCTAAGACGTTTAGATACCGGGGGAAAAATGTAATAACTCTCCAAGAAAATTGGAAGATTTTTTTGGGTGCAAAATTTCCAAATGACATCAGTTTGACCGATTTGTAAGGAAATACAAAGCTGTGAAAATGACCCAACATGTTTCTGTTAACATTTCAGTTCGGCTTGGATGAATATTTTATGTGGTTGAAATACTATCAGCTTTTATGATGCTGATAAAAAATGGAACCTCTACAGACGGTCCCTAACTGTGCGTTTGCGTTCTCTCAAAATGCTGGAAGAAATCATATTTCTTCACTCCTGTTCCATAGTCAAAATGTACATTTGGTGTATAATTTTACAGCAAGAAATGTTTTTAATTTTGCAGGAGTTAATATTGAGACTGAGAGAGGTTATAGACATAGTCAGGTCAGTGTCCAGATTTCAGTTTCCATTTAACCCAAAACTCAGACATGATCCTTTTTGAGACAGTGGATCAAGGTTGACTTTTTCTGCCCATTCCCAAAAAGCGATTGGCATGTAAGATATTTGGCGTGCATAAAGTTAGGCCAAAACCTTAACACCTCGATCACACACCTCGATCATTTTGGTACACCAGAGGTACAGTGCATTCGTAAAGTATTCAGTCCCCTTGACTTTGACATTTTGTTACGTTACAGCCTTATTCTAAAATGTATTACATATTTTTCCCCCCTCAATCTACACACAATACCCCATAATGACAAAGTGTAGAACAGGTTATTAGAAATGTATTACAAAAACTGATATCACATTTACATAAGTATTCAGACCCTTTGCAGTGAGAATCAAAATTGAGCTCAAGTGCATCCTGTTTCCATTGATCATACTTGAGATGTAGAAACAACTTGATTGGAGTCTACCTGTGGTAAATTCAATTGATTGGATATGATTTTTATTTTTATCTTCAACTTTATGTAACCAGATAGGCCAGTTGAGAACAAGTTCTCATTTACAACTGCGACCTGGCCAAGATAAAGCAAAGTAGTGCGACCAAAAATAACAGAGTTACACATAAGAAAACATACAGTTAATAACACAATAGAAAATAAAAATATATGTACAGTGTGTGCAAATGTAGAAGAGTAGGGAGGTAGGCAATAAATAGGCCATAGAGGAGAAATAATTACAATTTAGCATTAATACTGGAGTGATAAAAGTGCAGATGATGACGTGCAAGTAGAGATACTGGGGTGCAAGAGAGTAAGTAATAATATGGGGATGAGGTCGTTGGGTGTGCTATTTACAGATTGGCTGTGTACAGGTACAGTGATCTGTGAGCTGCTCTGACAGCTGATGCTTAAAGTTAGAGAGGGAGATAGACGTCTCCAGCTTCAGTGATTTTTGCAATTCGTTCCAGTCATTGGCAGCAGAGAACTGGAAGGAAAGGCGGCCAAAGGAAGTGTTGGCTTTGGGGATGACCAGTGCAATATACCTACTGGAGCACGTGCTACGGGTGTGTGTTGCTATGGTGACCAGTGACCTGAGAGAAGGCGGGGATATACCTAGCAAAGACTTATAGATGACCTGGAGCCAGTGGGTTTGGCGACGGATATGTAGTGAGGCCAGCCAACGAGAGCATACAGGTCGTAGTGGTGGGTAGTATATGGGGCTTTGGTGACAAAACGGATGGCACTGTGATAGACTAGATCCAGTTTGCTGAGTAGAGGGTTGGGGGCTATTTTGTAAATGACATCGTCAAGGATCGGTAGGATAGTCAATTTTACGAGGGTATGTTTGGCAGCATGAGTGAAGGGGCTTTGTTGTGAAATAGGAAGCCGATTCTAGATTTAATTTTGGATTGGAGATGCTTAATGTGAGTCTGGAAGGAGAGTTTACAGTCTAACCAGCACCTGGGTATTTGTATGTGTCCACATATTCTAGGTCAAAACCGTCCAGAGTAGTGATGCTAGTCGGGCGGGAGGGTACAGGCAGCAATTGGTTGAAGAGCATGCAATTAGTTTTACAAGCATTTAAAAGCAGTTGGAGGCCACGGAAGGAGTGTTGTATGGCGTTGAAGCTCATTTGGAGGTTTGTTAGCACAGTGTCCAAAGAAGGGCCAGATGTATACAGAATGGTTTCGTCTGCGTAGAGGTGGGTCAGAGAATTATACGCAGCAAGAGCGACATCATTGATCTATATATATATATATATATATATATATATATATATATATATACACACAGAGAGAGAGAGAAAAGAGTCGGCCCGAGAATTGAACCCTGTGGCACCCCCATAGAGACTGCCAGAGGTCCGGACAACAGGCCCTCCGATTTGACACACTGAACTCTATCTGAGAAGTAGTTGTTGAACCAGGCGAGGCAGTCATTTGAGAAGCTAAGGCTATTGAGTCTGCCGATAAGAATACGGTGATTGACATTGTCGAAAGCCTTGGCCAGGTCGATGAAGACGGCTGCACAGTACTGTCTTTTATCAATGGCGGTTATGATATCGTTTAGGACCTTGAGTGTGGCTGAGGTGCACCCATGACCAGCTCGGAAACCAGATTGCATAGTGGAAAAGGTACGGTGGGATTCAAAATGGTCGGTGATCTGTTTGTTAACTTGGCTTTCGACGATTTCAGAAAGGCAGGGCAGATTTGGGTGAAGGAGAAGCGGGGGGCTTGGGCAAGTTGCTGTGGGGGGTGCTGAGATGTTGGCCGGGGTAGGGGTAGCCAGGTGGGAAGCATGGCCAGCCGTAGAAAAATGCTTATTGAAATGATCGATTATCGTAGATTTACCGGTGTTGACAGTGTTTACTATCCTCAGTGCAGTGGGCAGCTGGGAGGAGGTGCTCTTATTCTCCATGGACTTCAGTGTCCCAAAATCTTTTGGAATTCGTGCTACAGGAAGCAAATTTCTGTTTGAAATAGCTAGCCTTAGCTTTCCTAACTGACTGAGTATATTTGGAAAGGCACACACCTGTCTATATAAGGTCCCACAGTTGAAAGTGCATGTCAGAGCAAAAACAAAGCCATAAGGTCGACGGGATTGTCCGTAGAGCTCCGAGACAGGATTGTGTCGGTACAGATTTGGGGAAGGGTGCCAAAAAATTCTGCAGCATTGAAGGTTCACAAGAACACAGTGGCCTCCATCATTCTTAAATGGAAGAAGTTTGGAATCGCCAAGACTCTTCCTAGAGCTCAGGGAGGTGACAAAGATCCCGATGGTCACTCTGACAGAGCTTTAGAGTTCCACTGTGGAGATGGGAGAACCTTCTCTGCAGCACTCCACCCATCAGGTTTTTATGGTAGAGTGGCCCGATGGAAGCCACTCCTCAGTAAAAGGCACATGACAGCCCGCTTGGAGTTTGCCAAAAGGCACCTAAAGGACTCAGACCATGAGAAACAAGATTCTCTGGTCTGATGAAACCTGGCACCATCCCTACGGTGAAGCGTGGTGGTGGCAACATGCTATGGGGAGGTTTTTCAGTGGCAGGGACTGGGAGACTAGTCAGGATTGAAGGAAAGATGAACGCAGCCAAGTATAGAGATCCCTGATGAAAACCTGCTCAGGACCTCAGACTAGGTTGAAGGTTCACCTTACAACAGGCCAACGACCCTAAGCACACAGCCAAGACAACGCAGGAGTGGCTTCGGGGCAAGTCTCTGAATGTCCTTGAGTGGCCCAGCCAGAGCCCGGACTTGAACCCGATTGAACATCTCTGGAGAACTGAAAATAGCTGTTCAGTGACACTCCCCATCCAACCTGACGAGAATGGGAGAAACTCCCCAAATACACGTGTGCCAAGCTTGTAGCGTCATACCCAAGAACTTGAGGCTGTAATCGCTGCCAAAAGTGCTGAGTAAGGGCCTGAATATGTGATATCATCTAAAAAAAACTATTTTTGCTTTGTCATTATGTGGTATTGGTTGAAGGGGAAAAAACTATTTAACCCGTTTTAGAATAAGGCTGTAACGTAACAAAATGTGAAAAAAGTCAAGGGGTCTGAACTTTCCGAATGCACTGTACATTAATTTCCAATGGAATGATGTGTTTGCCTTGCAGCGCGTTCTATGCGGTGCATTCGTTTGATTTATTGTGTATGCGTCAAACTGTATCTGTAGACAGCTTGACAGAAATAGTAGCAAAAGGTGAATGTTGAACTTGTGTTACTCACATCCAAATGAACGCATAAACCTCGTTCACATTACCCATAAGCACTCTGTTACGTTGCGATGGATTACATGCATTTCAATGGAGAATAAAGTTAAAGAAACAAGTTGAGGTAAAAGTAACTAAACAAAACATGTTTTATTATCACCTGAAACTATATATTTATCCTGTTTCGAATGAAAAGGTCATATTTTGCAATCTCCCAAAATGAATGTGATCTCTGACAAGAGACAGGCTCTCCTCCATCTTGTGTTACAAACACTACACTTGTCAGTTCAGTAGTGGGGTGAGACTCCAGTGATGACAGCGTAAGGAAATGTCTCCTAGTGGTCATATCACGCAATAGGATTTCACATGGAATTTTATAAAAAGGTCATCATTTTTTATGGAAAACTGATTTTAAAAAAAAATGGCAGTTTAAACATTAAGAAAATTGTCTATTTGTCACATCCCTACATTTTTCCACAACTACCTACACAAAAATTCTCTGTTCGGGCACATAAAACATTTTCTTGAGGCAAGCCGAAGTCGTTAGCCGAAGTCTACGCCCACTCGTCGGTGATTGGTTAACAGTAGGGATTCTTCAATGAAGTGCCTGTTGTCATTCAACGAGAGACGAGTTGTCCTCATGTACAATTTTTCACTTGAGAAATAGTGCACAACATTCTAGTCAGATGCAAAAACGTCAATTCATGACATTTCTTGAGTTATCCTAGATTAATTCAGGCTACAGTGTCTCAAAATTGACAAACCCAGTACTATTGCTGCTTTTTTCTCATTTTTCAAGCGAAGGTCTTTTAAGAGAGTATGCGAGCACTCGTTCGGCTAGCTGAGCTCTGTTAGGCTAGGCGCCAGCCGAACTGAAGCATGCTTACTCACTTCTGCCAAAATAAAGAAATAGAAACCTCAATGTAGCCTATAGAAATTATACTTTTCTGTATTTTTTTTCTGTATTTTCTTTTTTTTCAATCTGACTGCAACCCACCTGCCCTTCATCCACACAATATTTCATGACCCAAAACCCACTCGCGCATCATAAATGCACAGACACACAGCCAATGCTGCAGTCCCACGTATATAGAGACATTGAACACTGGACTGTTTCTTTTTATACTGTATTCTTCACTTACCTCATTCTGATATCTACTACTGTACATTGCTATTAGTTACTGTTATACACTGGATTCTCGACATACCTCACTAATATATCTACTGCTGTACATATCATTCTAGGTATGTCTTGTTGGTGTATATACGCATAGATTGTTTCAGTAATCCAAATGTAATGTTATTTGGGTTGTTAACTGGATTCGTTCTGACATTCGTGATTTATTGTGTCTAGTTTTTGATGTTTGTTTGTGTACTTGTTTGACATTTTGCCTCACTGTTATGAGCTAGTAACACACATTTCGCTGTACCCGCTATAACATCTGCTAAACTGTCATTTGATTTACCTTAGGGACAGGCGACCCGAGTTTCGAGACTCACCTCCTCCATTCATAATATCTAAATAACATCTTTGCATTTCAGGTACAGATGAGCACGGACTCAAAATCCAACAGGCTGCCAATGCTGCCGGACAGGATCCTCTAAGTTTCTGCACTAAAGTATCTGAGAGATTCAAATACCTCTTCAAGAGCTGTCACATCTCATACACTGACTACATCCGTACCACTGAGGAGAGACACCGCTGTGCAGTGGAGCACTTCTGGACCGTGCTTCAGAGTAAAGGCTTCATCTATAAGGGGAATTATGAAGGCTGGTACTCCACGCAGGACGAGAGCTTCCTCACGCCATCGCAGGTGGGAGATGCCAAGGATTCATCAGGGAAGGAGATCAAGATCTCTCTGGAGAGCGGCCACAAGGTAGGCTAAAGGATGACTTCATAAACAGTTGTTGCTCGCATCATAACAAGGTTTACTACTACATCTCATTGATTCATGTCATTTACTAAGTGTTGTTCCTTGGTATGGCCATGTAACGCTTCTCTTTCTAGCATAAGAAATGTAATAACGATTAGGAAGGTGAGAGAAAATGTAGAAGGTGTCTGTATTCAAAACGTGATGTTTCTGAAGTAACACCTACACAATCTGAAAGAGAACAGGAAAAATCATATCCATCATGTGTCAGATAAATTCAGGTCCAGTGACTCAAGTAGGTTTTAATTATTTTAAAAACACTTTATTTACTACTCTAGTGCTCTTTATATATTGTTTTTCTCATAAAATATCATCTGGTTTGTCTTTTGCAGGTGGAGTGGATGAAGGAGGAGAACTACATGTTCCGTCTGTCTGAGTTCCGGTCCCGGCTGCAGGAGTGGCTGGAGGGGAACCCCAGAGCAGTGCAGCCAGAACGGTTCCACCACGCAGTTCTCCAGTGGCTCCAGGAGGACCTCCCAGACCTCTCTGTCTCCCGCCAGAGAAGCCGCCTCCAGTGGGGCATTCCAGTTCCTGGTGACCTCGACCAGACAATCTACGTGTGGTTAGACGCCCTGGTCAACTACCTCACAGTGGCTGGTTACCCGGACTCACACTCTCAATGGTGGAGGGCTGCCCATCATGTCGTGGGAAAGGACATTCTCAAATTCCATGCCATCTATTGGCCGGCATTCCTACTGGCTGCTGACTTGCCCCTCCCACAGACCATACATGTGCACTCTCATTGGACAGTGGGAGGGAAGAAAATGTCTAAAAGCTTGGGGAATGTGGTGGACCCCCTGGAGAGGTCTCAAAGGTTCACCATAGATGGTATGAGGTACTTCCTCCTGCGCCAGGGGGTCCCAGACACAGACTGCGACTATGACGATGATAAAGTGGTCAAACTGCTCAATGCCGAGCTTACAGACTCGTTGGGTGGCCTTCTAAACCGCTGCACTGCCCCCTCTCTCAACCCAGCTCAGGTCTACCCCCACTTCTGCTCTGACTCCTTCCCCAGTCAAGGGACTGAATCACATAAGGGGAGGGCTGTGGATGAAGATTATCACATGCTGGATGCTGTACGTGCACTACCAGCCGTGGTGGAACAGCACTACGAGAGTGTGCACGTGTACAAAGCTCTGGAGGCCATTAACCGGTGTGTGAGGCAGACCAACGGCTTTGTCCAGCGGCACACACCATGGAAGTTGGGCAGTGGGGATGGGAGAGACCAGCTGTGGCTGGACACCATCCTCCACGTGTCCCTAGAGTGTCTGAGGATGTATGGGACACTCCTACAGCCCATAGTGCCAGAGATAGCAGACAAACTTCTGTCCAGGCTGGGGGTGAAGCCAGAGGAGAAGAGCTGGGCTGCTCTGAACTTCCTGGTTAAATATCAGGGAAAGGACTGCCCCTTCGAGGGCAGAGCACTGGGTCCTGACACTGGAGTCCTGTTTAATCGTCTGGAGAGGCCAAATGCAGAGAAGGGAAAGCCCAAGAAGGCTAAGAAAGCCACTAAAGTGAAATCATAAACATGGAAATTCTATGTTTTCTGTCCATGTAAAATGAGTTTAAATAAATTAGATTAAATATGTCACTAGTGTAATGCATTATTTTTCCTGTCTGTTTGAGCTTTCCTAACTGCTGCTTTTGTTTACAATTGATCATTATTATATTCAAATAGTGTTAAACATTTTTGGGTTGTTGAGAGAAATTAAATGGTTCTACCTACAACCACCAATCAACACAAAGTGGTAGGTGTAGTCAAGGAAATAGACTAGGTCTATATGACAGCACTGTTCAATAAGCCTTTTCATTTGAAGTAGTTTTATCAAGTCAAGTTGCCATTTGTAGGTACAGAACTAACACTACTTTAAAAAGTTGGAAGTGTTCCATATTATTTTCTCTCCCACCTCCCATATAAAGACCATACAAGTTCAGTACAGTATCTCCTCTAACACGTTTCCTTTCACTGTTATCTCCTCTATAGAATGACCATCAGCTGAGAGGTTAAAGTTCAATCTGAGTGACAGGAGAGATGACCAACGGGCCAGAGTTTTCACCACCATGATAACCTGGGTAGAGAAATGGATAGAGTTTCTCAGTGAAGGTGCAGCCAGAGAAAGAGAAGATATGAGACTTGGCCTCGACATCATAGGAGACCTGTCCCTCCTCATAATCCACAAACACCCAAACCTTCTGGGGCTTCTCTTTTTAGGGAGAGGGGGAGAGTGGGGCTAGTACAGGCCTGACACACATTCTAATACATCAGTCCCACAGTCCAGTATCCATTCTCAGGGCACAGTGCTATCCTAATTTTCCTATTGATGGACTCTCGCTACTCCTAAAAACCACCTACTCTTCCCCCACCTGTACCTCATAGTAGAATCTCCCTGAGGAAAAGCCCTCCTTTCCCAGGACACAACAATTGGTATGAAAACCTCTCCATCTCTTTATTGAATTTCTCCTCAAGTTCAGAAAATGCTTTCCTTGCCATCTCCTCCAGCTGAGACAAAGCTCTCCTCAGGTTCCACTCACACAGTTCACTGTGAACACTGATCTCAGACCAGTCCTTGATGAGTGTCAGAGGGCACAGTGATGGGGAGAGGTGAAGGTGGTCCTCACTATGTGAGAGCTGCTCTAGCTTGCCTCTGCTGTTTTCTGCTTCTCCTCGATCACCTCAATGTAGTCAGCCTGGCTTCTCGCAATGAAGTGTGCAAGAGCAGTGAAGACCTGCACACGGTCTCATATCTCTCTCTCTCTGAGTCTATCTGGATGAGCTCTACTGATCAGTTTGTGTCTCTTCAGGGCTGGGGCTATCTGATGCGGCTGCAGGTGAGTCTCACAGAAAGAAGTTAGACAGTCCAGACAGGACTTCAGGGCCTTGAGATTCGTCCTAGTGCGGACATCACAGAACACTTCTCCAGGCACAGTAGGGTGATGGTCTGAGCCACTAATAGCTTTCACCTCAACTGACTTCCTGAACTTAATAGCCATCTCAGAAATGAAAGTATTGACAAACAGATCTGGTCTACTAGAAAATGTTTTCTAACATACTGGACACTGGTAGTATTCCAGTATCTGCTGATACAGACCTTGCAGAAGTTGTCCACATAGAAGAGAGACATGCTCAGTGAACACATCCAGGCAGATAGAACACATGAACTGTAAACTCTCCTTCCAGTCTCACATTAAGCATCTCCAATCCAAAATTACATCTAGAATCGGCTTTCTATTTCGCAACAAAGCCTCCTTCACTCATGCTGCCAAACATACCCTCGTAAAACTGACTATCCTACCCATCCTTGGCTTTGGGGATGTCATTTACAAAATAGCTCCCAACACTTTACTCAACAAATTGGATGCAGTCTATCACAGTGCCATCCGTTTTGTCACCAAAGCCCCATATACTACCCACCACTGCGACCTGTATGCTCTCGTTGGCTGGTCCTCACTGCATATTTGTCGCCAAAGCCACTGGCTTCAGGTCATCTATAAGTCTTTGCTAGGTAATGTTCCGCCTTATCTCAGCTCACTGGTCACCATAGCAACACCCACCCGTAGCACGCGCTCCAGCAGGTATATTTCAATTGTCATCCCCAAAGCCAACACCTGCTTTGGCCACCTTTCCTTCCAGTTCTCTGCTGCCAATGACTGGAATGAATTGCAAAAATCACTGAAGTTGGAGACTCATATCTCCCTCACAAACTTTAAGCTTCAGCTGTCAGCAGCTTACCGATCGCTGCAGCTGTACACAGCCCATCCAACCAACTACCTACCTCATCCCAATATTTGTTTTTGTTTTTCTGCTCTTTTGCACACCAGTATTTCTACTTGCACATCCTCATCTGCACATATATCACTCCGGTGTAAATTGCTAAATTGTAATTACTTCACCAATATTGGCCTATTTATTGCCTTACCTCTTTACTTTATTTGCACACACTATATACAGATTTTTCTATTGTGTTATTGACTGTACGTTTGTTTATCCCATCTGTAACTCTGTGTTGTTTTTGTCACTGCTTTGCTTTATCTTGGACAGGTCGCAGTTGTAAGTGAGAACTTGGCCTACCTGGTTAAATAAAGGTGACATAAAAAGATTGTTGTAATATGCGCAGGTGGCATAGCCATTTATAAATCAAATCAAACTTTATTTGTCACATGCGCAGAATACAACAAGTGTAGACCTTTCCGTGAAATGCTTACTTACACGCACTTAACCAACAGTGCAGTTCAAGAAGAGTTAAAACATATTTACCAAATAAACTAGTAAACAGTAAAAAAAAAATATATAATAATAAAAAGTAACACAATAACATAACAATAACGAGGCTATATACATGGGGTACCGAGTCAGTGTGCGGGGGTACAGGTTAGTTGAGGTAATTTGTACATGTAGGTAGGGGTGAAGTGACTATGCATAGATAATAAACAGCGAGTAGCAGCAGTGTACAAAACAAATGTTTATTTTTATTTAATCTTTATTTAACTAGGCAAGTCAGTTAAGAACAAATTCTTATTTACAATGACGGCCTACCAAAATCCTAAATCATCCTAATCATCAATCATCCTAATCATAAAAAATACAATATAAATATAGGACACGTCACAACAAGAGAGACACTACATAGAGACCTAAGACGACAACATTGCAAGGCAGCAACACATGACAATACTGTATGGTAGCAACATAACAACATGGTAGCAATACAACATGGTAGCAGCACAAAACATAATACAAACATTATTTGGCACAAACAACAGCACAAAAGGCAAGAAGGTAGAGACAACTATACATCACACAATGCAGCCACAACTGTCAGTAAGAGTGTCCATGATTGAGTCTGTGAATGAAGAGATTGAGATAAAACTGTCCAGTTTGAGTGTTTGTTGCAGCCCGTTCCAGTCGCTAGCTGCAGCGAATTGAAAAGACGAGCGACCCAGGGATGTGTGTGCTTTGGGGACCTTTCACAGAATGTGACTGGCAGAACGGGTGTTGTATGTGGAGGATGAGGACTGCAGTAGATATCTCAGCTAGGGGGGAGTGAGGCCTAAGAAGGTTTTATAAATAAGCATCAACCAGTGAGTCTTGCGACAGGTATACAGAGATGACCAGTTTACAGAGGAGTATCGAGTGCAGTGATGTGTCCTATAAGGAGCATTGGTGGAAAATCTGATGGCCGAATGGTAAAGAACATCTAGCCGCTCGAGAGCACCCTTACCTGCCGATCTATAAATTATGTCTCCGTAATCTAGCATGGGTAGAATGGTCATCTGAATCAGGGTTAGTTAAGTAGCTGGGGTGAAAGAGGAGCGATTACGATAGAGGACACCAAGTTTAGATGTAACTTTAGCCTGCAGCTTTGATATGTGCTGAGAGAAGGACAGTGCACTGTCTAGACATACTCCTAAGTACTTGTATGAGGTGACTACCTCAAGCTCTAAACCCTCAGAGATAGTAATACCACCTGTGGGAAGAGGGGCATTCTTCTTACCAAACCACATGACCTTTGTTTTGGAGGTGTTCAGAACAAGAACATATAAATGGATGAGAGGGCTTCCTACTGACTGAGCTGTGTTGTAAATTGAGAAGAACATGGGGCCTAGGATCAAGCCTTGGGGTGCTCCCTTGGTGACAGGCAGTGGCTGAGACAGCAGATTTTCTGACTTGAAACACTGCACTCTTTGAGAGAGGTAGTTAGCAAACCAGCCCAAAGACCCCTCAGAGACACCAATACTCCTTCGCCGGCCCACAGGAATGGAATGGTCTACCGTATCAAAAGCTTTGGCCAAGTCAATAAAACTAGCAGCACAATATTGCTTAGAATCAAGGGCAATGGGGACAACATTGAGGACCTTTAAGGTTGCAGTGACACATCCATAACCTGAGCAGAAACCAGATTGCATACCCGAGAGAATACTATAGACATCAAGAATGCCAGTCAGTTGATTATTTACAAGTTTTTCCAACGCTTTTGATAAACAGGGCAAAATAGAAATAGGCCTATAACAGTTAGGATCAGCTTGATCTCTCCCTTTAAATAAAGAACGAACCGTGGCTGCCTTCCAAGCAATGGGAACCTTCCCAGAAAGGAGAAACGGGCTTGGCGATAGGAGGTGGGGGGAGAGGGCGTCAATGTAAATTGTCCGGTGGCCATTTTGATTAATTGTTCAGCAGTTTTATGGCTTGGGGGTGGAGAAGGAGCCCTTTGGTCCTACATTTGGCGCTCAGGTTCCGCTTGCCGTGCAGTAGCAAAGAAAATAGTCTATGACTTGGGTGACTGGAGTCTCTGACAATTTTATGAGCTTTCCTCTGACACCGCCTAGTCCTTTATTATCATTGTGCTTTGGAATATACAGTGTATTCATTACCACTGTTTTCTGTCCATTACATAGCCACTACCATTACACTACCTTTTCATTCATGTGTGTCAATAAAGTATCCTTGTGTGTTACTCTTACCATGTTTTGTGCTGCTGCCATGTTGTTGTCATGTGGTGTTGCTACCATGCTATGTTGTTGTCTTGGGTCTCCCTTTATGTATGTTGTGATATCTCTTGTCCTGATGGGTGTATTGTCCTATATTTTTTATTTTGAATCAAATCAAATTACATTTGTCACATGTGCGGAATACAACAGGTACCGAATACAACCTTGAAATGCATGAAATGCTTACTTACAAGCCCTTAACCAACAATGCAGTTCAAGAAAGAGTTAGTAAATATTTTCTTAAAGTAAAAAAATTAAAAGTAACACAAAATAACAATAATGAGGCTATATACAGTCGTGGCCAAAAGTTTTGAGAATGACACAAATATACATTTTCACAAAGTGTGCTGCTTCAGTGTCTTTATATATTTTTGTCAGATGTTACTATGGAATACTGAAGTATAATTACAAGCATTTCATAAGTGTCAAAGGCTTTTATTGTCAATTACATGACGTTGATGCAAAGAGTCAATATTTGCAGTGTTGACCCTTCTTTTTCAAGACCTCTGCCCTGGCATGCTGTCAATTAACTTCTGGGCCACATCCTGACTGATGGCAGCCCATTCTTGCATAATCAAGGCTTGGAGTTTGTCAGAATTTGTAGGTTTTTGTTTGTCCACCCGCCTCTTGAGGATTGACCACAAGTTCTCAATGGGATTAAGGCCTGGGGAGTTTCCTGGCCATGGACCCAAAAAATTGATGTTTTGTTCCCTGAGCCACTTAGTTATCACTTTTGCCTTATGGCATTGTTTGTCACCAAACTGTTCCTGGATGGTTGGGAGAAGTTGCTCTCGGAGGATGTGTTGGTACCATTCTTTATTCATGGCTGTGTTCTTAGGCTCTCCTTGAAGTTCTTGATGATCTGATAAATGGTTGATTTAGGTGCAATCTTACTGGCAGCAATATCCTTGCCTGTGAAGCCCTTTTTGTGCAAAGCAATGATGACGGCACGTGTTTCCTTGCAGGTTAACCATGGTTGACAGAGGAAGAACAATGATTCCAAGCACCAGGCCATCCTCCAAAAGTCACTGTGCGTGCAGATGCACTCACACCTGCCTGCTGCCATTCCTGAGCAAGCTCTGTATTAGTGGTGCCCCGATCCCACAGCTGAATCAACTTTAGGAGACGGTCCTGGCGCTTGCTGGACTTTCTTGGGCGCCATGAAGCCTTCTTCACAACAATTGAACCGGTCTCCTTGAAGTTCTTGATGATCCGATAAATGGTTGATTTCGGTGCAATCTTACTGCCACCAATATCTTTGCCTGTGAAGCCCTCTTTGTGCAAAACAATGATGACGGCACGTGTTTCCTTGCAGGTAACCATGGTTGACAGAGGAAGAACAATGATTCCAAGCACCACCGTCCTTTTGAAGCTTCCAGTCAGTTATTCGAACTCCATCAGCATGACAGGGTGATCTCCAGCCTTGTCCTCGTCAACACTCACACCTGTGTTAACGAGAGAATCACTGACATGATGTCAGCTGGTCCTTTTGTGGCAGGGCTGAAATGCAGTGGAAATGTTTTTGGGGGATTCAGTTCATTTGCATGGCAAAGAGGGACTTTGCAATTCATCTGATCACTCTTCATAACATTCTGGAGTATATGCAAATTGCTATCATACAAACTGAGGCAGCAGACTTTGTGAAAATTAATATTTGTGTCATTCTGAGTCACTGACGTGATCTTCCTGTCTGGGTTGGCGCCCCCCCTTGGTTTGTGCCGTGGCGGAGATCTTTGTGGGCTATACTCGGCCTTGTCTCAGGGTGGTAAGTTGGTGGTTGAAGATATCCCTCTAGTGGTGTGGGGGCTGTGCTTTGGCAAAGTGGGTGGGGTTATATCCTTCCTGTTTGGACCTGTCCGGGGGTATCATCGGATGGGGCCACAGTGTCTCCTGACCCCTCCTGTCTCAGCCTCCAGTATTTATGCTGCAGTAGTTTGTGTCGGGGGGCTAGGGTCAGTTTGTTATATCTGGAGTGCTTCTCCTGTCTTATCCGGTGTCCTGTGTGAATTTATGTATGCTCTCTCTAATTCTCTCTCTCTCTTTCTTTCTCTCTCTCAGAGGACCTGAGCCCTAGGACCATGCGTCAGGACTACCTGGCATGATGACTCCTTGCTGTCCCCAGTCCACCTGGCCGTGCTGCTGCTCCAGTTTCAACTGTTCTGCCTGCGGCTATGGAACCCTGACCTGTTCACCGGACATGCTACCTGTCCCAGACCTGCTATTTTCAACTCTCTAGAGACCGCAGGAGCGGTACAGATACTCTTAATGATCGGCTATGAAAAGCCAACTGACATTTACTCCTGAGGTGCTGACTTGCTGCACCCTCGACAACTACTGTGATTATTATTATTTGACCATGCTGGTCATTTATGAACATTTGAACATCTTGGCCATGTTCTGTTATAATCTCCACCTGGCACAGCCAGAAGAGGACTGGCCACCCCTCATAGCCTGGTTCCTCTAGGTTTCTTCCTAGGTTTTGGCCTTTCTAGGGAGTTTTTCCTAGCCACCGTGCTTCTACACCTGCATTGCTTGCTGTTTGGGGTTTTAGGCTGGGTTTCTGTACAGCACTTTGAGATATCAGCTGATGCACGAAGGGCTATATAAATTGATTTGATTTGGTTCTCAAAACTTTTGGCCACGACTGTACATGGGGTACCGGTACAGAGTCAATGTGAGGGGTAAAGTGACTATGCATAGATAATAGACAGGTCTATAAAAGGTGGTCAGATGAAGCAGATGCTAAACTACAGGACTGTTTTGCTAGCACAGACTGGAATATGTTCCGGAATTCTTCCGATGGCATTGAGAAGTACACCACATCAGTCACTGGCTTTATCAATAAGTGCATCGGACGTCCCACAGTGACTGTACATGCATACACCAACCAAAAGCCATGGATTACAGGCAACATTTGCACTGAGCTAAAGGGTAGAGCTGCCGCTTTCAAGGAACGGGACTCTAACCCGGAAGCTTTTAAGAAATCCCGCTATGCCCTCCGACGAACCATCAAACAGGCAAAGCCTCAATACAGGACTAAGATCGAATCGTAGTACACCGGCTCCGACGCTCGTCGGATGTGGCAGGGCTTGAAACTATTACAGACTACAAAGGGAAGCACAGCCGAGAGCTGCCCAGTGACACGAGCCTACCAGACGAGCTAAACTACTTCTATGCTCACTTCGAGGCAAGTAACACTGAAACATGCATGAGAGCATCAGCTGTTCCGGATGACTGTGTGATCACGCTTTCCGCAGCCGATGTAAGACCTTTACACAGATCAACGTTCACAGGGCCGCAGGGCCAGATGGATTACCAGGACGGGTACTCCGAGCATGCGTTGACCAACTAGCAAGTGTCTTCACTGACATTTTCAACCTCTCCTTGTCTGAGGCTGTAATACCAACATGTTTCATGCAGACCACCATAGTCCCTGTGCCCAATAACACTAAGGTACCCTGTCTAAATGAATACTGACCTGTGGCACTCACGTCTGTAGGCATGAAATGCATCAAGTTGACATAAAGGTTTAAATGTAATATTTTAGGGTCTGTTGACATGGTAAAACACTACACAAAAGAAGCCATTTCATTGGTAGTAGTTTGCACAAGGTTGCAAATAAAACCATGAAAAGGCTTCCTTTGTGGCACAGTCTTTTATTTGCCACAAGCAGTGTGAACGGGCCCTTAACCCTCCTCCACCTCCTCTCTTCAGAGAACAACATTATTGCTCTTTATTTGGTCACGGCCAGGCTTCAATTACAGGTATGTTGTCGCAATCGAGAAGCGCACCTGCCTTTAAAATTTTAAAGGCATTTTCCCTGATGTTCGAATAGATCGCGTTCACACTAAATACTGCAGTTTTCGGCACAAGTGTAAAATACCTTTAAAAGTCAAGTGCATTAAGCTTGACGAAAATAGATCGTTAATGGAGTCCTGGCCCAAGTTACAATACAGTTTAAAATATATCTTTGATGGAATCCTAGCCCAAGTTACAAAAGTGTTTAAAATAGATATTTGACGCAATCCTGGCCCAAATGACAGAGTTTAAATAATTTTCAATTATTATTACTTATTTATGTTTTGTATCATCATATATGATTTACATATGTAATCACCTCACATACGAAATGGCTCTACTAACATATTGCTGTCCTTATCACCAATATCCACATTCAATGTATCCTTCTTTTCAACCAGTTTGCTGTAATAGACTCTCATGATGTCGTGGGGATTATCCCAGCTCTTGTGGAATCCACAACAAATCTGTAAAACTTCATAGACATGCAGTGGTGACCCGCCATTCAGGGCAAGCGGGGGGCAAAGCTCCACCTGTTTTGAGCCCTACATTTAGCCTGTTTTGCATGTTATTTTGGCATTAATACGTGTCACATCTGTTTGCAAACAATGTAAAAAATATATCATTGAGTTAATTAAGCCGCATACAAACATGTTCGCTTTTGTTTTCTTGAGTAAGGCAGCTCCAAAATGCAGGTGTTTCAGCCTAGCTCAGTGCTTTCTGTGGTGGTGGAGCAAGCCTACAGAAAATATGGAGCGTTGCGCCGTGATTGGCTCAGTGTTGTCACTCATGGGGACACTACGTCACCGCCAAGTCTAAGGGCAGAGCTCTAAAATTCTAGCCTCTTGGGTGCTGCCATAGAGTTACATTAGAAGTGCCCATCCAAGAAGGCTCAAGGTCATTGGACACAGATAAAATGACTTAAAATCCCATATCTACAGTAGCTTTCATTGGACTGATCATGTCAACATCATACTTTCAAAATCTTAGCTGGCAGTCATCATGAATCAAGTCGACAATCTACTGTCAAATCATTTTTAATCCTTGTCAAATGAATAGAAATAATGAAGAGAAATTATAGATAAAACATATCCGCTAACTGCAAGCATTGCAAAGCAATCATTAGCCTGCTCTTCAATGGAGTTGCTGTGTGGTCCCAAGTCTAAGATTAAGGGTCTCTTTTCCAAGTTTAAAATTGTAAACATTCAACACTGGCCATGCTGTCAATGAAGCATGATTTGTGCCAAGCTCAAAACAACTGTTAACTCGTCAAACTGTATGCGAAGAGGTTTGACAGAAATGGTAGCAGAAGGTGAATGTTGAACTTTTGTTGCATACTTATCCAGATGACGCTGCATACTATTTTGCGCAAAAACACTGTCGGTGTGTTAGATGCATTACCAGGTACTGACAGCTGGGCCAGCTGAGCCTGGGACTCACGAAGGACAGGGACGTTGCTCCCTGAAGTAGTTTGTTCGTAATACTAACAAACTAACCGCTACCAAAATAAAATGCAACAAAGAGAGCCTTAGCATCAATGATTTACATGAAAATGATATTAATAACAACAATAAAAACCCACAACCAATAGTAGTAATAATTTTTCTTATTACTGTGCACTACATTATACTATCATCTAACAGTTAGCATGGTTTGTTACACTATCCCCTTTTCGGGAAAGTTTGTCCCCACGCACAGCAATGGCCAAGATGGAAACGTCAATGATCTAAATTCTTCTAAATAAAGGATTTCTAAACAGGAGCTCTGTCTGTTTTTGGCCATGTAAATCCTACTCACAAAATAAAGGTGCATAACTGAGTTTACCCCTCCATGGGTACATCACTGGTCATGACATTTGTTTCCACCGTCTCTGGTAATTAGGGTAGCTTATGGCCAGTAAAATGCGCCGCATGGGCAATCTGTTGTCTGTATTGGCCGTGCAGCATTTATGGTGATGTAGCTTCTGCAGAAGTCAGGACATTCATACTTCTTGCGCTTCGCGGAGCAGTGCAGCGATGGTGTGAAGTTAGTGAGTGTGTGTTTGTTTATACAGGACTTCCCGCCCTCACCTACCTGCAAATAATCATGTCAATGCGGAGCTATACGGAGCCCTCCGCATTGTTGCAAAATGTGAAGCTCACCGCGATGCGTTTAAAGAGCGAAATGTGGCCTCTGCGTGCCTCCGGAGGCTCCTGGGAAGCTCTTAGAAAGGGTGCGTCCAAAATGGCGCATTTGAACAGAGACCATTTCCATGGTCAAAAGTACTGCACCATTATATAGGGCGTCTTTTGAGACGCATCAAACAGAGCCCATACGCCATGGTCAAAAGTACTGCACCATTACATAGGGCGTCTTTTGAGACGCATCAATAGTTATTAGCATACCTTTTTGGTTAGCGCAAGTAACCCTGTGACAAGTCTGCTGTATTTCGTGCTGCTCATAGTTTTTTGTTGTTGCTTTGTCCAATGAAAGCATCATGCCTCTGTTAAGTCATAAAGATGTTGAAGCGGGGGCATGGTTTTAGATCAAAAGTCCTTTCAGAAGCTCGCATGAAGAAAAAAAGACTAACCTCGATATTTTTTATTAGTGGACTGCCTGGTTTTAGCGACATATCTAACAGGGTTCCCATTTCTAAAATATTCCATGACTTTCCATATACCTTACAGAATGTACATGACAATGGACAAAAGCTCACTGGGCAATGCAATGTGGAAAAAGAACAGAATACATTTTTCTGATCATTTCATTTCCAAGTAGTGATCAATATGCAAAATTCCCTGACTATCCCTCTGGAATGCATATCAGAAAATTCTGACTTAAAAACAAATCACTGACCTGTGCGAACCCTGACTACACAAAAAAATGAAAACAATACTATCTACAATCAATAAGTGGATAATAATGATGACTCATAGTATTTCAAAATCATTAATAATATCCTGATTATTCACAACCTGATTAGTAAAATGCTGTGTCAGGATGAAAAGAATGCACCAAACACAAGTACAAGACATAAAAACTGACATGATATTTAATGAGAAATACACTAAACTGAAAAATTGTACAAATTGAAATAAAATAAAAAATTGCATTATTCTTATAATTTCTTGTACTTATTTTTTACATAGACTCTTCCATTCCATTATTCTCCATGATCATAATATTTCACAGCACAATCCCTCCTTGGATGTTCCGAAATTACATGACTGAAGTTGAGATGGTTTTCGAATGGCATGTTGGGCCTCTGGTTGAGTTGTGGGTTCTTCCGCCTGGTCGTCTTTCTTGGCCAATAGCAGCCTTTCCCTCCTAAGAGCCTACACCTCTAAATATGGGGTCTGCGGGGCATTGGACACATCTATCTGCCAATCTACAGGCTGGCTGGGGACACGACCACACACAGGGTCTCCCTATCCTTCCACACACACACACTAATATACAACAAGCACTATCAGTAATATGAGTTGGTGTTCTGTCCGGGTTGTGTATCTGGGGAAAAGAAAAGAACACACTTGTTATCAACACCTAAAATGACTGGAAATGGTGAAAATAGAATGTCACATTTAGTGATTTATTTTCTTGTTTGGTGCCTGATGAATGTGACCCTGGGGTTAGTACAAGGCTATAGCAGATCTCACTAAGGTACACTGACATGATGAGTCTCTTTCTTACTTGAGAGTTGTTGTTGGAGCTGCCTGACCAGTGCTGCGGTCTGCTGCTGCTGTTGAGTCTGCTGCATCTGAGTCTGCTGCATCCCCTGTCGTGGGAACTGACACACACACACATTTCGGTGGTTGAACGTACAGGCTATAACTTCACATCAAACCTAATTTGAGAGGAATGAACTAATAAAAAAATACTGTGACCATGACTTGGGACTCATTGTCCCTTTCCAGTAGCACACATTTACAAAAAAAGATGAGGCAAGAGAGGTCAGATATTCAGAATCCGAAAATTTAACCACTGTTTGAGACCGTTGACAAGATTGTCCGACCAAAAACACAATATTTAGGCCTTTGTGCATATGCAACTCGTCCCAAAAATAATTGACTTGAGTTGAACTTTTAATGGAAAAAACAGACAATTTATAAGATACAAATTCCTATTAATGCGTTTCTGTCTGGCTACGTCAGTCTTGTACTAGTGAATCTCATATCAGTACTCTGCGAGAGGGCCCCAACTGGCAATAAGGCAGGAGTTTCCTCTAGCCATCTTTAATATGTTAGTTTCCTGCTAATTACTTATACCCACATTATCCTTATCGATATAGGAATAACATCTATTTGAGATATATCGTGCTGACCCAAACCTCTATCCAATAACATGGCTGGTGCCAACCTAGAGGGGCACAGTTCACTAGCCATGCCTTGACTAAACCAGGCTGGACGTAAGCAGGGTGCGCTAACCTTAAACTGAACAAACCTCAGTGAAAAGATAGACTAGCAAATAACTGTTCAGGTCAGCGTGATATTTGGAAATAGATCAAGGCGAGGTAGGGTTTGATTTTGGACTTGTGGGGTGTTCCAGAAAGCAGAGCCCTATACTACATACGTGGTTTGAGGAGTTAGCAAGGTAACTTCTGACAACTCTGTGTTAGGGATAACCGGTACCATGTAAGTGGCTCACCTTTTATCCAGGTTCCCTTTATCTAATATAAGGTTTTGGTTGAAGATCTGATAACATTCAGTATCAACAATACGCAGAAATAGTAAAAATTAGAAAGGGGGCAAATACTTTTTTATGGTACTGTATATGCATGTATGTATATGTATGTATATATGTATGCATGTATGCATGCACAGTACCAGTCAAAAGTTTGGACACACCGACTCATTCAAGGTTTTTCCTTTAATTTACTATTAATAGTGAATACATCAAAACTATGAAATAACACATTTGGAATCATGTAGTAACCAAAAGTGTTAAATCAAAATATATTTTATATTTGAGATTCTTCAAAGTAGCCACCCTTCGCCTTGATGACAGCTTTGCACGCTCTTGGCATTCTCTCAACCAGCTTCATGAGGTAGTCACCTGGAATGCATTTCAATTAACAGGTGTGCCTTGTCAATGTCAATTTGTGGAATTTCTTTCCTTCTTAATCCGTTTGAGCCAATCAGTTGTGTTGTGACATGGTAGGGGGGTATACAGAAGATAGCCCTATTAGTCAAAAGGCCAGGTCCATATTATGGCAAGAACAGCTCAAGTAAGCAAAGAGAAATGACAGTCCATCATTACTTTAAGACAAGAAGGTCAGTCAAGAACTTTGAAAGTTCATTCAAGTCACAAAAATCATCAAGCGCTATGATGAAACTGGCTCTCATGAGGACCGCCACAGGAAAGGAAGACCCAGAGTTATCTCTGCTGCAGAGGATAAGTTCATTAGAGTTACCAGCCTCAGAAATAGCAGCCCAAATAAATGCTTCACAAAGTTCAAGTAACAGACATCTCAACAGCAACTGTTCAGAGGAGACTGCGTGAATCAGGCCTTCATGGTCAAATTGCTGCAAAGAAACCACTGCTAAAGAACACCAATATGAAGAAGAGACTTGCATGGGCCGAGAAACACGAGCAATGGACATTAGACCGGTGGAAATCTCTCCTTTGGTCTGTTGAGTCCAAATTGGAGATTTTTGGTTCCAACCGCTGTGTCTTTGTGAGACGCAGAATAGGTGAATGGATGATCTCCGCATGTGTGGTTCCCACCGTGAAGCATGGAGGTGGTGGTGTGATGGTGCTTTGCTGGTGACACTGTCAGTGAATTATTTACAATTCAAGGCACACTTAACCAGCATGGATACCACAGCATTCTGCAGTGATACACCATCCCATTTGGTTTGCACTTAGTGGTACTATAATTTGTTTTTCAATAGGATAGTGACCCAACACACCTCCAGGCTGTGTAAGGGCTATTTGACCAAGGAGAGTGATGAGTGTTGCATCAGATGACCTGGCCTCCACAATCACCCAACCTCAACCCAATTGAGATGGTTTGGGATGAGTTGGACCACAGAGCGAAGGAAAAACAGCCAACAAGTGCTCAGCATATGTGAGAACTCCTTCAAGACTGTTGGAAAAGCATTCCAGGTGAAGCTGGTTGAGAGAATGCCAAGAGTGTGCACAGCTGTCATCAAGGCAAACATTGGCTACTTTGAAGAACCTAAAACATAAAACATATTTTGATTTGTTTAACACTTTTGTGGTTACTACATGATTCCATATATGTTCTTTCATAGTTTTGAAGTCTTCACTATTATTCTACAATTCATGAGTAGGTGTGTCCAAACTTTTGACTGATACTGCACATACATAGTATACACACACACAATTTTGTACATATCATTTTATGGTTCATTTTGAAAGATAAACTTGAATACACGTTGTTGGTAGTGAAGTCAATTATACCATGCTAATTTCAAGTCTATATTTCTCAAAAAGATTAAGTTAAATGTGAATATTTAGGACAGTTAGTTGGCTAAGTTGATCCGTCTTTTTGGAACCACCCCTGGGTAATTTAACAGCGTAACCCTCTAAGTGGAACGTACCATGGGTTGCTGCATGCCCAGGGCCTGGTTCTGAGCCTGGGTACCGGGGGGCTGGGCCGACGCTACCTGCTGTTGTTGTTGTTGCTGCTGTTGTTGTTGTTGTTGTTGTTGAACTTGTTGGGGCTGGACCTGTTGCTGTTGTTGAACCTGTTGTTGCTGCTGAACCTGTTGTTGCTGCTGAACCTGTTGTTGCTGCTGAACCTGTTGCTGCTGAACCTGTTGCTGCTGAACCTGTTGCTGCTGCTGCTGAACCTGTTGCTGCTGCTGTTGTTGTTGCTGAGCCTGCTGCTGTTGTTGTTGTTGCTGAGCCTGCTGCTGTTGTTGTTGTTGCTGAGCCTGCTGCTGTTGTTGTTGTTGCTGAGCCTGCTGCTGGGCCTATAGGGCCAGGGACAAACACAGGAAAAGAGCAGGGTTAGACCATAGTACAACACCTGTGTTAGATCATCAGGTAAAGCATTGAATGAATGTTCAAGTGGTTATGTAGATATATAGCACATTGAGTGGCAATAGCAGTACGTGTGTTGTTGCAATAGTATTGACCTACTGTTCCATGTTGGTCTGTAGTGTTAGAGATTGTTAGTAGTATTTAGACAATTAGACAAAGCATACTCTGAGTGCCTGCTGTCTGAGGTACTGCTGCTGTTGCTGCTGGGCTTGTTGCTGCTGGGCCTGCTGTTGCTGCTGCTGCTCGGCCAGCATCTGGTTTGGTCTCATGCCCGGGTGGACCCCCATGTGGCTCAGGGGCTGCATGACGGGAGCTGGCTGGATGGACTGGTGGGGAAACCTGGAGATGGTGGAAGAGAGACAAATTCAGTGGACAGGTACATCATCAATGTTTCGTGGGGCGACGCACAATTGGCTTAGCGTCGTCCGGGTTAGGGAGGGTTTGGCCGGTAGGGATATGTGGATATTGTAAAGTGTAAAGTGGTAAAGTGTGTAAAGTGTAAAGTGGATATTGTAAAGTGGTTGTTCCACTGGATATCATAAGGTGAATGCACCAATTTGTAAGTCGCTCTGGATAAGAGCGTCTGCTAAATGACTTAAATGTAAATGTAAAATGTTTCATAAATACACCACTATATCTTGAATAAGGTCACTGTTGTCCAATAGTGCTACAGCATGGAACAAAGACGTGTTCTGTGACTGCAGTGTCCAATGTTCCTATCTACCCCATTAAAGTAAATCAAGAGTCCAGTTTCTGGGTGGGACTGACTGATAACACTGTATCCAGATACTAGGCAGTGATGCTAAATGTGACATATTTAAGGCCTTGATATGTGCAAGAAAAAGGAGTGAAAAATGGAACTCCATGAACACAATATGAGCTAAAAGTAACCTAAATATCCTTAATAAATGGACAGTAGACAACCCTGTGCTATTGGGGTGTATTGTCCACACCCCCACCCCTCTGCAACTCCTCCCTCCTGCCCACCTTGGTGTGTTCTGCATGGTGTGTGAGTAGCCTGGTGCCTGCTGGTGAACATAGCCGCTGGGCCTCTGCCTCAGAGAGTCCACCACGGCCGGGTTGGCCCCCGGGTGGCTTCCCTGGAAGCCCTGGTTCCCATACGATGGAGGGACTATACCACCCGCCTGAGAGGGGTGTGGCTGCATCCCAATGTGGGAGCCGTACGTGGTATATCCCTGGGAGATGTTCTGCACATGGAGAGAGGGAAACCAGAATGTTCATGAAAATAGGACCAATATGCAGGGAGGAGATGGGTAGAATACTGATGATCAGGAATAGAGGACACTAGTTTATACATGTGGTCAATTTCAGAGGTGGAGGAAATATAAGAAAACAGGTTGTACTGATTCATCTGGAAAGAAAATCACATGAAATGTTGCTGAGAGTGTCTCATCTGAAAGACTTGCCTGACTTGGCTGCATGGAGCTGTATTGTTGGTTAGGCGTCATCTGCCTCATCTGTGGTCCTATCATACTCTGGTTCTGAAAATGACAAGAGACAACAGTCATCCTCCAACGTTCTCTAAAAGCAATGTGCTGCTTTTTACACCTGAAGGCCAACATTTTTTTCTCCACAGGGAGTGAATTCCAACTCAAACTTATCAACATGTCCTGCGTACAGCGAAAGCCAGGTTCAAGGTCCTATTCTGTGAGCATGTTAATAACACTTCTAGCAAACCCCTCAGGCACACTGTGGTAGATCCAGTCCAGAATAACCTCTGTACTCACTACTGTCCCCTTCCAGTGGAGTCTAGTTACTGCACACTCACCAGTCTGACCTGTAGCTGCTGGCGCAGAATCTGACCCTGCGGAATGTTGGGTTGGGGCTTGTAGCCCATCGGGTACTGCTTGTCCATGCCCATCATGCCTGGCATGCCACCTTGCATGCCGGGCATCATGCCTGGGTAGCTGGGCCGCGTGGGCATCATCTTGCCCATTTGAGGGTTCCGTGCTGGTCGGTACGGGGTGTCCAAACCAGGGCCTCCTGAAGGGGAAAAAGATGAGCGTTAAAGTCAAAATTCCAAATAGCTTCAACACAGTCCTGGGGGAACTACACAGTCCTGGGGGAACTACAAGGTTGTAGGGTTTTGCTCCACCCCAGCATTAAAATCTAGTCCTGGAATGGAACAAAACACATCACATTCAAAGGTCATGAGAAGAATACAGGTTTCCAGAGTGTTTTTTTTCTTGATAGTAATGTAAAAACACACTAGTAATAAATACAATAGGGCCTGTATTCATCAGTATCAGAGTAGGAGTGCTGACCAAAGATCAGGTACGCACCCCGCTGTCCTTGTAATCTTAATCATCATGATCTATAAAGGCAAAACTGATAGTGGATCAGAACCCTGATTTTAGACAATGATAATGTTGGCACTGACCTGGAGGCAGAGGCTGGTTCTGGGCATACATGCCCATGGGCTGCTGGTTGTAGCCTATCCTGCTGTAGGGGTGGGCCTGCTGGCCAATGAGGGTGTCTGGGGGTATACACGTTCCATACGACACTCCACCCTGGGTACGGGTCACATAGTCCTGTAGAGAGGAGAAGACGTGCATCTTCTATGAGACATGCTACTTGTATAGAACGGTAATATGTGGGCCTTGCGAGTGGCGCAGCGGTCTAAGGCATCACTACAGATCTGGGTTCGATACCAGGCTGTGTTGCTGCCAGCCACGAACCGGGAGACTCATGAGGTGCAGCCAATCGTCAATTGGCCCAGCGTCGTCCGGGTTAGGGGAGGGTTTAGTCGGCCGGGATGTCCTTGTCCCATCATGCTCTAGTGACTCCTGTGGCGGGCCGGGCGCACTCACACTGACACGGTCGTCAGTTGTACGGTGTTTCCTCCGACACATTGGTGCGGCTGGCTTCCGGGTTAAGAGAGCAGTGTGTCAAGAAGCAGTGCGGCTTGGCAGGTCGTGTTTCGGAGGACGCATGGGTCTCGACCTTCGCCTCTCTCTCGAGTCCGTAAGGGAGTTGCAACGAAGGGATAAGACTATAACTACCAAATAGATATCATGAAATTGGAGAGAAAAAAAAAGACTGGTCATACGTGCAACAACCTCATCATCCAGCTTTTGGACCCTTAGAACAAGGCCTTCAAATCCCTGTCAAGATGCCACTCATGAGTGCTTAAAGCTATGAGTAACTTTATATCTCTAGATCTGAAAGGATCAGACCGGTATAAATAACATGGTTGCAACTCCATCTTGCCTTCTGATAGGCTAGGTAGAATACAGGACCTGTCCCAGTGTTGGACAGGACCTGTCCCAATGTCTCACTAACCTCAGTCTTGTTGGACAGGACCTGTCCCAGTGTCTAAGTAACCTCAGTCTTGTTGGACAGGACCTGTCCCAATGTCTCACTAACCTCAGTCTTGTTGGACAGGACCTGTCCCAGTGTCTCACTAACCTCAGTCTTGTTGGACAGGACCTGTCCCAGTGTCTAAGTAACCTCAGTCTTGTTGGACAGGACCTGTCCCAGTGTCTCACTAACCTCAGTCTTGTTGGACAGGACCTGTCCCAGTGTCTCACTAACCTCAGTCTTGTTGGACAGGACCTGTCCCAGTGTCTAAGTAACCTCAGTCTTGTTGGACAGGACCTGTCCCAGTGTCTCACTAACCTCAGTCTTGTTGGACAGGACCTGTCCCAGTGTCTCACTAACCTCAGTCTTGTTGGACAGGACCTGTCCCAGTGTCTAAGTAACCTCAGTCTTGTTGGACAGGACCTGTCCCAGTGTCTAAGTAACCTCAGTCTTGTTGGACAGGACCTGTCCCAGTGTCTCACTAACCTCAGTCTTGTTGGTGGACGGTGTCTTCTTCTTCTTGGTCTTCTTCTTGGTTGAATCGGACGACACCACAGAGACGCTCTTCTCCGGCTTCACTGGCTCCGCCATCTTCTTCTCGGGTTCCTGGGGTGCGGGCGTGGGCGGCTCCTCATCCTCAGGGGGCAGGGGGAGGGGTTCCAGGTAGTAGCTGCGCGGCTTGGGCTTCAGGTGGGTGTGGTAGAGGAGGAAGCGCTGCTGTTCCTCGAACTTGGTCACCTTACGGTCCACGCGCACCGTACCAAACCAGCCCCAGGAGAGAGGGGCCGAGTGCTTGAGGCCCTCGAAAACATCCCACGGAGAGATCTTCTGCTTGGTCGACACTTGGAGACCCTGACGGTAAAGGAGGAAGATGGTTTTACATCAATAAAAATTACAATTATTAGTGTTGCCACAAATATCTCCTGACAACTACGATGTTGAGAGGCAGGAATATTAAGCAGGCATGGGTTCAAATACAATTTGTTTTCAGGAACTTTGAGCATTTGAAGGTGCCTGGACTGCATCTAGACAAGAGTGTATGGTTTACAGTTTTGGGACTATTCCATTGGTTCCACTTTGCCAGGCAATCTCAATCAAGTATTTGAACTAAAACCCAGGTCTGCTATTTAGAGAAGTTACTGAAGACATTCCTAGTGAACAGCTAAAAGACAAGATTTTATGAAGAACCGTGTGGGACAAAAAGTCAATCTCAATACGGGTGACAGAGAAACAGTAATACAGGCAACAATTGAGTTGACAATACCTTCAAAGGGTCAGAGCTCATAGTACTGTACCTCCTTCTCAAAGCCAGCGATCTTGTTGCCCTTGGTGTCAATAAGCGAGCCCTGTGGTTCACACGTGATGACATCACGGGTCTGCTTGGGCAGGGGGAGCAACTGCCGCACCTTCTCCAGACTCTCTGACTGCCGGTCACCCAGCTCTTTCTGCAAATACACAACATTTGAGTTGTTGATACCTTTGAGCAGAGAACGAGACAAAAAGTATTTAATTTAAAAGTTTCCTAGCATTTTTTAAAAGTAGTTTGATTCAACTGAATTCTAGGCGAGTGGGGACCTCTTGTGGCGAGCACAGAGCATAATACCCTTCCACTGACTTCAATAGATAAAATACAAAATGGTGGAATACTCTGCTACATAGGACATACATTATTATATATTCCACATAACCACAATATGTGGTATGTGGACACCTGCTCGTCAAGGATATCATTCCAAAATCATGGGCATTAGTATGGAGTTGGTCTCTACTTTGCTGCTATAACAGCCTCCACTCTTCTGAGATGGCTTTCCACTAGATGCTGGAACATTGCTGCAGGGACTTGCTTCCATTCAGCCACAAGAGCATTAGTGAGGTTGGGCACTGATGTTGGGCGATTAGGCCTGGCTCACAGTCGGTGTTCCAATTCATCCCAAAGGTGTTCGATGGGGTTGAGGTCAGGGCTCTGTGCAAGCCAGACAAGTTCTTCCACACCGATCTCGACAAACCATTTCTGTATGGACCTCGCTTTGTGCATGGGGGCATTGTCATGCTGAAACAGGAAAGGGCCTTACCCAAACTGTTGCCAGAAAGTTGGAAGCACAGAATCATCTAGAATGTCATTGTATGCTGTAGCATTAAGAATTCCCTTCACTGGGGCCTAACCCAAACCATGAAAAGCAGCCCCAGACCATTAATCCTCCTCCACCAAACTTTACAGTTGGCACTACGCATTGGGCAGGTATTGTTCTCCTGGCATCCGCCACACACAGATTCGTCCGTCGTACTGCCAGATGGTGAAGCGTGATTCATCACTCCAGAGAACGCTTGGCATTGCGCATGGTGATCTTAGGCTTGTGTGCGGCTGCTCGGCCATGAAAACCCATTTCATGAAGCTCCCGACGAACAATTATTGTGTTGATGTTGCTTCAAGGCAGTTTGGAACTCGATAGTGAGTTTTGCACCCGAGGACAGACAGTTTTCTACGCATTTCAGCACTCGGCAGTCCCGTTCTGTGAGCTTGTGTGGCCTTCCACTTCGCGGCTGAGCCGTTGTTGCTTCTAGATGTTTCCACTTCACAATAACAGCACTTACAGTTGACCGGGGCAGCTCTAGCAGGGCAGAAATTTGATCAACTTACTTGTTGGAAAGGTGGCATCCTTTGGCGGTGGCACGTTGAAAGTCAGAGCTCTTCAATAAGGCCATTCTACATCAATGTTTATCTATGGAGATTGCATGGCTGTGTGCTCGATTTTATACAGCAAGGGTGTGGCTGAAATAGCAGAATCCACTCATTTGAAGGGGTGTCCACATACTGTTGTATATATTGTGTACATCCAGTGTGATGTGTGTGATCTTACCCGGAGCTTCTTGACCAGGTTCATGTAAGCCCTCTTGTTCTCCTCCATGCTGCCCTGAGAGATGCTAGACATGTCAGCAGCCAGCGTGCCATTAATTAGCACACTCAGCATGTCTAGTACCGTGGTGAAGAGCTCACTGAGAGAGAGAGAGAGCGGGGGGGAGCGAGTGAGCGTGAGGGAGGGAGGTAGGGAGAGAGAGCGAGCGAGCGAGCGAGCGAGTGGAAGAGAGAGCGGGAGGGGAGGAAATTATACAGGGATGCATTACATGGTGACGTTACAATAACAACAAATGAACACATGAAGTTTAAAATGTGTGAGCAGTTGTGTTGTGACTTACTTGTTGGACTGCATGTCCACTGTACCGCTGCTAATGATGTCGAGGAGTAGCACGGCCCACTCCGTGGTCTGCTGTGTACTGCGTTGTACCGTGTCAAACATCCCACCCACCTGGACAGCAAAGATAACACATCCAATTTCTTTTTAGTATGCATTTCAGAACCGTTCATGAAAACTCAAAGGGCGAGAGTTAAAAAAAGATATTATAATAATTTGATCTCTACATACTTTAAATGGATAAAACAACAGTGTTCTGTAGCAGTAAGTAACTGGTTTTCATCTGTTTACAGACGTACTTTGTTAAGTTCATGTTTTAAGTATCCCTATATTTCTGTTATTACTCTGTGCTATCACTCTGTTATTAGTACGGCTGTGCCGGAGTCTCACTGTTGATGGACCTGACCTGAGCGCAATGGCAACCATGTATTGTGGAAATACGGTTTAGTAAACGTTGTTAAACTAGAACCTAGTCGTTGTGTCATTTTAAGTTAACACTTTCCAATCCTTCCTAGTGAGGAATTTCGGTCCCCTTAGATACCATCTGGTCCAAACTGATACTGAGACAAGTGACCACTTCCAGGCATGACAGGGATAACATGACTATGATGACGAAGAGCCCTCACCAGATTAAGCCGCAGCTTCAGCGCCTCATGCATCATCTGCTTGGCCTTGCAGTCGTCCTGGTACTGGTCCTCCCGCCAGTTCGTTACAATCTGGAAGATGGAAACGCAGCCAATAGCCGCAGTCAGCATGAGACGGCACATTTAGCCAACATTAAGCACACTGAGGGGGGAATCCTAACTTGAGATGTACATTTTTACACAAAAGTGTGTTCATTGATGTCAACAGAATCTTCAGTTATGCACACAGATCTCAAGTTGGGATTTGGGCCTAATAGAGGTGAAGTGGGAGAAGACGGGGGGAGTTGTCTGACTCCTCCAGCTGAATTCTTCCGCTGCTCTATGTTAGCTACATACTTCAGTCAGACTGACATTGTTGAAGTGATGTCAAAATGACAGTTGTTGTACAAAACAAAGTCATCAGTGATTGGATTATCTCTAAGTAATCAGAATATTAAAACCAATGACATTTTCAAACCGCTGCTTTAACCACGTGTGTTCTGGCTCTGGGTCAACCCATCAATTTCTGGAGGAAAAATTAGAATGTGTTTGCGTTCTAGAAATTGTCAGGGAGGTAACTCCCATCCAGACTCACTGCAGAAAGGAAACAAACTTCTGTGGGTGTGGCGTAGCATTTGGAGTTTGGGTAGACAGGAAAATGGAGGAGAGGCTGTGTTGAGTGTTACCTGCTGCACCTGGCTGTAGAGGGAAGTGAGGAGGCCCTCCCTCTGCTCATCCTGACCTTTTAGACAGGTCAGCACCAGAGACAGGAAGGGCTGCTGGCTCAGCAGAGACATGCTGGAAACAGACAAAAGTGTAAGGGCAATACATCCACCATCAATTTGGGAATATTGAAGCTGGGGCAAAAATGTTATCATAATTGCATCATAATAACTCCTGCATCCAATTTGTTTTTAGTATCTAACACAGATTATCACGCTTTCGGGATGAAAGTACAACTATGTTGACAAAATGAGCATTATCCAAATGACCCAAAATAGTCGGGGTGAGTTGTCTGACCTTTTCTGTTTCTGCCGGTCCCTCTCCTTGCGTGAGGAGGACCCCAGATGCTGGCCCTTCTCTAGCTCCTCCCCTGCCGCCTTCAGGACGTGGCCCTGGACCGAGGTGGGCAGCTTGGCTATCAGTGGCGCCACCAGCCACACACCAGACCGCTCAGACGAACTGGGGGGAACACAAACAAAAAGAATGAGCTGTTACGCTGAGGTTAGATTTCACCAACAATGAGAAAGCATGTTTGATGATTCTTTAGCTTACGGGTAGGAAACTAGATTCAGCCACGGGATCATTTGTGTCACAGCGGATGGTCGGTGGGCCGGAACATAATTATAATATTTGTACATTGCAAATTAACAACAACTAAGCCCAATAAGAGATTGTATTTGATAACAATTTCATACCTTGATTTCATTGAGACACGATCACGTCTCTTTTTATTCATGGGAATATTTGGGAACAGATTTCCAAAATTAAACATATTTTTAGCTGAATTCCTGGTGATTTATCTTTTTTTACCTACAAACTAAAATCCTTAGAAAATTCTCTACACTGAATGCACAAAACTTTAGGAACACTGCCATTTCCATGACATAGACTGACTGACCAGGTGAACGCTATGATCCCTTAATGATGTCACTTGTTAAATCCACTTCAAATCAGTGTAGATTGAGACATGGATTGTGTATGCGGGTTATTTATAGGGTGAATGGGAAAGACAAAAGTTAAGTGAACAGGGTATGGTAGTAGGTGCCAGGCGCACCGGTTTTACAGTTTTTACTGAAATCTTCAGGGGGCCAAAAACAGTCACTCGCAGGGCAGCTTTGGCCCGCGGACCACCTGTTTCAGACCCCCGCTTTAGCGGATTCAAATGGTTTCACCAAAAGAGATAATATGAAAACAATGGATATTTTCTGGTTGAAATTTGATAATTGGTAGTGCCTATGATCCATGCTTGTTTCAATGCATTTCAACAAAAAGTTATAATAAAATAATAAGATTGCAAATAACCCTTTTACCATGTGTTTTCTCCGATAACTCAATATTCCTACATATTTTTTACGGTGTGGCTGCGGATCCAACTTTTCTGGACCCCTCTTTCCGACAGCTAAAGGTCCAGAAGCTTCTCCGCATGTGCGAGTCTCTTTACTTTATGAGAAACCTGCACATGCTCAGGCTACTCAGGCGAATGGTGCTTGTTTAATAAAGTAAAATCAATATTTGAAAAATTTAAGTATTCTACATAACAGAAGTGAATATAATAGCGTGACCAAAACTCAAAAGCAGACATCACAAGGCAAAATATGTGCTTTGATTGAAACTAAAAACACAGGTATGCTACAGTTTAACACCATGCTCTAAAATGTACTCACTGTACCTACTTTGAAACACTGTATAACTCAAGAAGATCTAAACGCATATCCCCATGAAACTGATGGAGATCAAATAGTTGGTATGCAGCTGCTACATAGACATTTCACCAGTAAAACATGAAGAATTATCATTCACGATTGACAGTGAGACTTGTGAAGGGAGGGGGACCACAGAAATGTGTGTGTAAAGTAGAGGCAAAGAAACCCATGCGCAGAACGTGATTCAGATCTTCAGCTCTGGTGAAAAGGGATTCAGGGGGGCGGGAGGGGGAGGTTACCTACAGTTCCGCAGTCTCTACCTATTTTTAAAAAGGGAGAATTTAGAAAGGTGACACACACACACCTCAACACTGGTTTCTTGCTTGGGTTGTTGCTGTTGGAGGCAGAACCTCCAGCGCCGGCTGACCCGTTCCCTGAGAGGTTGGTGGAGTTCATCTCCGCTGACTTCTGGAACACCTCGATAGTGGCCTTGGCGATGTTCTCCAATAAGGAGTACAGCTCCTGCAGGGAGACAAGGAAGACGAGTTCGTCCACTTAACCTCAATCACAGGGAATTGATCCCTGAACAAGATGGCTGCCATTATCATCACATTCTACAGTTATGAAGGGTTATGACATAGAATATTAAAGTGGGTTATCTCAATGTACTTCATTGAATCAAAGGCACACTTGGAACTTTACAGATGGATTGTATTCTAAATCAATATTTTATTGAGAAAAAAACAAAAATGCTTAATTGTGCCTAGATGGCAGTGTTGTGAGTGTTTTCAGGGCCTTACAGGACACTGGAGTCTGGTAACTTACGTTGTTAGTACTCTGCTTGATCATAAGCTGCAGCTCCAGGGATGACTGTCTCATGGTCCACTGGTCCATGTTCTAGAGGCAGGAGGATAGGACACCACTTTTAGACATTTATATACCACAATCATCTCCAAGCAGTTAAATAGTCAGAGACCTTTAGCTCCACTCGCCCTGTAGCGCCGCTTTAGTCAGCAGATGGCAGTAATGCCATTCACAAAACTCAGAACACTCATGTACCCTAATGTGGTCTGCTGAGCTAAGGCAGGGGTTCAGAGACAGTTCACCCACTGATTCCTTCTAGCACCCACAACTCCCCCATTTCTAATGAATGTGCCGTGTGCGTCTTTCTGCTGTGCTCTCAGCCATCCCCAAGGATCATCTAGGGCTGACACTGATTCACTTACAACTTGCCTTGATGGCTTCAAAAAACCATTTCAAAGCAATTTCCAGAAAAAGCTTTTAGGTCATACATCTGCTGCCCTTGATGGAAAAGGGAAAAGTGAAAATTCTACTCTGCCCATGAGAAGTGCTGTCTGTTGCCAGGGCAACATTCAGCGCAGACAGAAATGTAATGTTTCCTTATTCTACATTACAGAAAGGCATGTTTGTTCCACAAAGTTTTTATCTGAATGTTCCACAACATTGTGCCCTGCTGAACGCAGCCCTGTGGTCAGTGCATAGGGCTTGTGTGGGCTGACCTGGAGGATGTGTTTGATGCGCTGCCTCTGGGGGTTGTCCCCCTCCTCACTGTCCAGCTGGCGGTGGGGGTAGCAGATGAGCTGCAGCAACCGCTGGGCCTGGATGTTAACCAGCACCGGGTCCTGCAGGGCACTGCTGTCCTCCGACAGGGACCTGAGACAGCGCTCGCCCACCCACTCCTGACGGAGGATAGCATGAGAGATGGGTGAAGAGAGAGAGATCACCAAGGGGTATATACTGAACAGGGTTTGGGTTAATTCAGTTTTCAATTCAGTCAATGCAGAAAGAGAATCGAAATTAAAATCATAATAAAAAAATTACTTATTGTATCATATGAAGAAAATAAAAAAATCACTACATCAATTTAAAAATACTTTCTGAGTTTGTTTTTCCACTGTACACAATCTGTCAACAACAGCTAGGCACACAGTCCTTTTATTTATGGTAAGAGCAAATTGAGATTTACAATGACTGCACCTGTCGGCATTCAGCAACTACCACTAAACAATGTGCTTCTCTGTGGAAAACAGAAGTAGTGGTCATGACTCAAGTTTGTAATTGTTGGTGTTGTGGAGGAAAATAACAGACTAACGGGTGGGGGGGGGGGTCAACCTTGCCTCTCATGAGAGCACCAAGGACCCGTTTTCAAAAGTTATCTATCTGGATTTAGACTATCGGATAGAGGATTAAATGCATAGAAATAGAGTGCCATTACCAGAGAAGGGGTCAATTCCATTTCAATTCAGGAAGTGAACAGAAATTTCAGTAGCTTTCAATTTGAACAATTTGAATTTCAGTTTACTCCTGGGTTGACTGAAATGAAACTGTAATGAAATGGACTCCACACCTGGACATTACTGCATTCGGAAATATGCAGCTTCTGGTGTGAGGGAAAAATGTAACCCTGGTGTGAACGATAACCTTCTTTCTCATGTTCTCACCTGTTGGCAGATGCTCTTCAGCACATACTTGGCGTACACGTCCAGGCTGGCCGTTTCTATGGAGACGGTGCGGCCGCCCGACTTCTTGGAACCCATGTCGTCATCGGCGATGTCGTCGAGGCCGGCGGGGTGAGAGAATCCCGATCCCTTCAGTTCTGCATCGCCTAGAGAGAGATGGAGAAAGAATGTTACAAAAAATATAACTTAAGGGTTATGTGGTCTTACTGGTGACCAGTTGTAATAGATAGACATTTAATAACTATAATTACATCAATCTAATCACATTCAATTGTCAAAGTGGACTTATATGCAACTTTAAGGACAAAATAATAGCATAATACTGAGAGTTGTACCCAGCATAAAGACGGCCTTTAGGACAGCAAAAACAGCTCCAACCACTATGCTGTTCTGCGAGGCAGCCAGAAGGTGACGGTCACACGACGACCGGATCCCAACAGAAGATTTATCTGCAAAATATAAAATTGTATCTTTAAAACAATCATTAAATCAAAGCATTTATTAATTAATTAATTTCCTCCGATGTGGGTTCAAATGGGTGTGGGGTGCTGGGGATTGCTGTGTGTGTACCTGACTTGGCTCCATCCTGGGGGCAGGGGTTGCGCTGGGGGGTCTTGAAGAGGTGCAGCAGGATCCTGCAGGTCAGACGGGCTCCGGGCTCAGAGTCCTGCTCACTGCAGGCTGGGGGGAGAGACACACAGAGAGCAGTAGAGAGGTAGGTTAGAGGGGCACACACACGCCCTCAACACTGAATCTAAATTCTTCAAATTGAAACAAAATTCTAATACATAATGAATGGGCCAGTATGACCAAAAAATATATAGACCTTACACTAACAGCCTTGAGCTTCAAGTTGTCAAGATGACATGGCAAATGAATAACACAGCCAACTACAGAGAACAGAAGCGCTTGAAGAACTTGGAAGGTGTCCTAAATTGACTTTCAAGGAGTACCAAATACCAAGTGCCATTTTCAGAGCCTGGCTGCGAAGGAGTGTCGCCAAACAAGAATTCGACACATAGCTGAACTGCTGGCTAAGGAGGAGAAGGGGAGAGTGTAGGGGGTTGTCTGGCAGCACACGTGGTAACTAACGCCCACAGGGGACTTTGAAAACAGGCTGAATGGGGCCTTGTCCACTGAGCAAGGGGCAGCCTTGACTGGCCACAGCGCATGTGCGTGTGCACACAAACTGCAGAGAGGGATCAAACACACTGTGGCATTTACCTCCCTCTCAGACAAACAGGAGTAAGCAATGCATTATGGGGCAGGGAGTTCCTTCAGAACCTGGAGTGTCATTCAGGCAGGGCAGGCCTCGGTGTACCATTCAATCATTTCTAACAGGACCTGTTGGCTGGGTAGCTGGGCTACATTAAATATAGATCCTGTGGAGAGACTTGGACCTGAGAATCTGTCAGTTAAAGTCTGGGTGGTATTCATTGGGGCATGAGCTTGAAAACGTTTACCAACAAAAAGTGATAATGTACATTTTAGGGCTGGGCGATATGACAATATATAACGTCTATCGTTTCATATTGTGCTCTATCGTTTATTTCGTTGTGTCGCAAATCACACTCTTTACGGCAATATTCTTCGTCAATTGGACGACGCTTTGCGTTCTTCCACACAAATTTGTAAAACAAACTTCGAAGACAGTCTACGTGACACAGAGCTCGTACCTAAAAGAGAGGCAACTTCGGTCTCATGGACGTGGTTTGGGTATGAAAAGTCCGACACAGACCAGAAAACCATGCACTGCAAAATATGCCGGAGGCCGGTCCCGAAAACAGGCTGAAACACCACTAACCTATTTTACCACCTACGCAAGAATCATGTAAAACAGTACGGAGAGAGTCTACGGATAAGACCCCAAAAAGTACAGTCGAGTGCTCAAAACAAACCCTCGACTCAGACGTTGCAAGAGGCTGTTGCCCGCGGAACACCATATGGCAAAGAATCACGAAGCTGGAAGGAGATAACAGCTGCAGTTACAACTTACATCTGCAAAGACACGGCTCCAATTTGCAAGGTCGAGAAACGGGGGTTTCGTGAGTTGGTGCCAACACTCGACCCAAGGTACCAAATGCAAATTGATGTGACACGTATTAATGCCAAAATAACATGCAAAACAAGCAAGCCCCCCCAAAAAAATATATATTTTAGGCCTACATTTATTTTGTTTGCAACTGTAGTTGAAGTGTTTTCTATTTACCTTTATAGATTTTATACATTCATATTTTTACATGCTTAATTTAAAATTTGCACAGGTTCTAAATAAAATAAAATATGAGTAAGTACCTTTTATTTGTTTGATTATAATTCAAAATGTAATAAGAAATAGGCCTTTACAAGGTCATTTTATATAAACGTTCATTTAATTTACAGAAAATGTGCTATATCGTGATATGTATCGTTATCAGGATGAGATTTTGGCCATATCACCCAGCCCTAGTACATTTCTTATTGGAAAAGTCCAGGTAGTCCCTCAATGTTTCAGTTAGTTTTCTTCCATTTGGTGCCTAATGTACAGGACCCTGGCTACGGGTCTGACAGAGGAGCTCTTACCAGCGTTGAGGAGGGAGGGGATGGCTACGCAGCGGACCAGGTCCTCCAGAAGAAGACACTGGCGGGCGATGAGGATGGCTACGAAGGTGGCCAGAGAGTCATGGAAGGAGAGATCGCTGACCTGAGACGGAAGAGAGAAGGAAACAGAGAGGAAATGTTCACAGTTGATGTGAACTGCCAGTGTTCCCCTCTAACCCGTGCCTCACAGAGCCTGAGTGAGCAATGCACATTAATTGGTGCAGAGAGAGAGGCGCAAGGCTATTGCAAGGTGTGTGTATGCTGCGAGTGTGAACACTCACATCCACATTGCACAGGAGGTCGTTGAAGCCACAGTTGCCGTTGTTGGAGGAGCAGCAGAGGGCTTTGAGGACGCCCAGCCACTCAGCACTCAGAGAGCGACAGTAGGCAGTCAGCTCCGCACATAGGATCCCAATGTCATTCACCCTGCAGAGATAGACATTAAACTCGTAACACCTTACTATTGAATTCAGGTAAGATACGTATACCTGGTGAGTTGACAGTTACTAAGTCAAGAATCCTGTATTGTTTCAATGCATCTGGACATACCAATAATTGATTGTTGATAATGGTTTTATAGAAAAACAATGCTTGCCTCTCGGGGTCCCTGTGGTCCACGCACACGTCCATGAGCACGTTGCAGACGAAGCTGTAGCGGTTGGCGGGGCTGTCATTGAGGATCTTACCCACCATGCTGTGGTTGAAATTGTGGGCCGACGGATTGGCGATGGCCTCCATCATGAACACAGGGTCCCACAGCATGTTGGAGTCAGACGGGTCAATGTTACAGTATATGGAGTTCTTCACCTTGGAGCAGAACTCACTGGACAAAAGAGGGAGAGAAAGGACACCGATTGGTTCTCCTATCATTATATGGCTACCATGTGGGGCAAAATATTTTAGTTTCAACACAATATTAGCATGTAACATGACTTGGCCCCCTAAAACATCACAGGGAAACTACAGTATACAATAAAACTGCATTGAACAGTTGCTAGTGTATGTTGATGTTTTACCTGAAGATCTCTCCAAACTTGCTCTTTAGGTGACAGCAGGAGGTATAGAGGTCGTACAAGTAGGCCAGGATACAGCGCTCGGCTGAGGAGCAGTCGGCTGGGTTCACCCCCGACTTCACCACGATGCGCAACCTGGTCAATGAATAGTATTAAAACAAGCTTTCTGTACTAAATGAGTTATAGAAGACAGGTTGAATCGAGTGCAGGATACAAGGGCACCAATGGAATAGTCCACACTTCAAAGTATTTGAGGGGCGTATTTGATTTAGTTACAATTTTCTATGACCCAGGTCTGTAAAAAAAACAGAGGCGGGTTTATTGGCAGTGAATAGATTAGGTACCCAACTGTTTCTGCATCCAATAACGCAATGTTATTGAATAGCACCCCCAGGCTATAGAGGTGAATGGTTAAGGCTTGGATAACATTAGCATCCAGGCTATAGAGGTGAATGGTTAAGGCTTGGATAACATTACCACCCAGGCTATAGAGGTGAATGGTTAAGGCTTGGATAACATTAGCATCCAGGCTATAGAGGTGAATGGTTAAGGCTTGGATAACATTAGCATCCAGGCTATAGAGGTGAATGGTTAAGGCTTGGATAACATTAGCATCCAGGCTATAGAGGTGAATGGTTAAGGCTTGGATAACATTAGCATCCAGGCTATAGAGGTGAATGGTTAAGGCTTGGATAACATTACCACCCAGGCTATAGAGGTGAATGGTTAAGGCTTGGATAACATTAGCACCCAGGCTATAGAGGTGAATGGTTAAGGCTTGGATAACATTAGCACCCAGGCTATAGAGGTGAATGGTTAAGGCTTGGATAACATTAGCACCCAGGCTATAGAGGTGAATGGTTAAGGCTTGGATAACATTAGCACCCAGGCTATAGAGGTGAATGTTTAAGGCTTGGATAACATTAGCACCCAGGCTATAGAGGTGAATGTTTAAGGCTTGGATAACATTAGCACCCAGGCTATAGAGGTGAATGGTTAAGGCTTGGATAACATTAGCACCCAGGCTTTTGAGGTGAATGGTTAAGGCTTGGATAACATTAGCACCCAGGCTATAGAGGTGAATGGTTAAGGCTTGGATAACATTAGCACCCAGGCTATAGAGGTGAATGGTTAAGGCTTGGATAACATTAGCACCCAGGCTATAGAGGTGAATGGTTAAGGCTTGGATAACATTAGCACCCAGGCTATAGAGGTGAACGGTTAAGGGCACGGCCAAATTGGCCTGTAGATTTGATCCATATCTGTGATTTTCAATGCTTTCTCAATGGGCGTCGCACGTTGACGGTCAACGAACAGGCCGACGGTTACATTAGCCAATTAGAAAAGAGGAGCACGCACACAGACCAAAATTCACCCTTTCTAATTTGGTGTCCGTTCTCCACGGAGCAGTCTGGCTAAAGCCTAAAGGGTTAAGCTTGTAAGACTTACCCGTCAAAGACCTGTGCCGTCTGCTCTGGGTTGAGGATGAGGCAGGAGTGGTACCTCCTCAGCACGGCCACGATGCACAGACACAGACCTGTGGTGTAGCTACCCACCAGGCTGGATGACTTGAGCAGCAGCTCTGCCTCCACCAGGCTCAGCTCATTCAGCAGCTAGATACACACAAATGCACAGGGAAGAGAGAGAAGGTTATAGAAAGACGATTCATACAAATGATACTAAAGCATAAAGGGGAGAACAGCAGTAAACAACCACTAACAGAAACCGGTGAGAGAGAAGCAGACTCAGGCATAAGAGTAGACATTAAAGGAAATATTACTGTATAAATATGAGAAGTGGAATTAAATGCTGTGATTATATGCCTTGACATTAGAGACAAAGCTATACCTGAATGGCAAAGTCGATGAGGCCACTAATGTTGAGGGAGTACTCCATGAGGTCAAAGATGAACTGGATGTGCTGGACAAGGGGCAGGTGATAGGACATCCCTAAGGCAAAGCTGGTGATCTGTTCCAGAACATTCCTGGACACCTAGTCAGAGAGAAGGCCAACAGGATTATTACCTCTACACAGTAGTGATGTGCAGTTCGCTAACAATGAGTTATTTTGGAACAACTCTTTTTACTGACTTGAGTCATTTTTTCCCCTGGGTGACTAATTTTTTTGACCTGCTGGTCGCAATGAGTCCTACAGCAGGATTAATACATGTTCCTCCGGCTCAGCGGCTCCAGAGACGTGCTCCGACCACCAACTGCAGGTCATATGCGTGCAGGACAATAGGTCATGAGCATAGAGAAGAAAAATACATGTTTAGACAGTAGCGGTGGGTAAAAATCACTGGGGAAGCCAAGGCCAAATGATCGCAGGCATCCCTTGTCTTCAATGCTACGGGCGGTAACAATGTCAAACTCATTTGGACCAGACAGCATCAGATAGATGGCCTACACGTAGAGAGACAGAGGGGCGCTGTTTCGCTCGCTCAGATGCTTCCTCCTGTGAGATACATTCAGCCTCTTGTGAATTGAAGGAAAATTATGAAACAGATAGACGAAAGATACATTTTTTGGGGGGGGTACATTTTTTGTGGGAAGCCTGGCTTCCCTGAGCATACATGAATACACGCCACTGTTTTGAACTGATAATTGATCGCATTGGAGCAAGAATGACTGCAATTAATTGATTATTGAATGTTATGATGGACACAGCTTTGAAGATCCAAAAGCCTCAGCCTCTGCTCAACAAACTCCAATCGTTTGGGGGGCTTCAATTAGCGAACGACTGTGTTTATTACCTTGCCTGACTACCCAGACTCCTTGCTCTGGCCAAACGCTACACCACGCATATTTGTTTCTTCTCAGCAATGGGATGTACAGTATGTAGCGAACAGAGCAGCGGAATAATTTAATGTGAGTTGTCAGGATACTTATTACCCTGACAGTAGTCAATGCATTCCGCCAAGAGTATTTCACAATCTAGTCTGGTTGCGGCCACAACTAGACCTTGTTTCAAAACTATCAATAAATAATTGTATTTGTATGCCTAGGAATCAACCAATATACATAGTTTAAAGCACACGTTTACAAGTCTGTCACAAATGACAGCTCCAATAAGCCCCCTATGGTGAACGCCATGCTAGTAGAATCATGATCAGGCTTGGAAATGTACTATTTTTTGAGGGAGTGATCCATGCTCAATCAAGCACAATCATAAGGTGAGACAAAAAAATGTCAGATGGCCCTTTAACAAGGGACAGGCCATTACCATAGTAATTTGGGCACTTGCTTGTCGGTGATAAAAAATAAAATCTCAAGACTGCAGCAGACAGTTACAGCAAACTCAAACTAACATTGAAAAACCTAGCGTGTGAACAGAACGATGTAACTAGGCAAGAAACACAAGGACAAAGTCACACTTTAGTAGCCTTTCTTGACAATTGGACCAACATTTACATGTGGGCTTTGGATTTTTCAAAACCGTTTCCAAATGCTCTGTGTGACCACCCGCCAACGTGGCTGGTAAAATATAAATTCTACCAATGACAAAATCTTCCCGCATTTGGCAGATGTTAATTTCCAACCCTGATCATAACTCTTTCGAGTTTTCAGGTCCATCGTTCGCGGTATTACTGACTCAAATTAACGAAATTAGTCAAAAGATTGGTTATTTTGACTGAACGAGCCAAAAATACTTGTCAGTAAAGAGCTGAACTTCATCACTACTACACAGGCCTACTGAATATCCATAACATTGTATACTCTAGTAAAGTAATTGAAAATATCAGTTTGCAATTAAAGACATTGTTTTATGAGAATCATTTAACTGTACCTCCAGAAGAATTGAATGGCGGACATATCATAAGTATCGATTTTTACCGAATAACTTGACGATTACAATAGCAAGTTTTGGAGCACACTTAAAATGATGAGATTGAACAGCTATGGGGGGGATGTCTCACCTGAGAGGTGACCTGGTGCTGATCAAAATGGGAGAGGTGCTGGAATTTGGAGAATATGTCCTCTGCTGTGGGGAAGGCCTCAGGCTTAGTCCTCTTTCTCTTCTGTCCTTCCTCTCCTCCTGACAGAGAAGAGACAAATCAAAGTCCTATTAAAAAATATATACAACGCATCATGTAAAGTGTTGGTCCCATGTTTCATGAGCTGAAATAGATTCAAAACATGTTTCATACACACAGAAAGCTCATTGCTCTTGAATTTTGTGCACACATTTGTTTACATTCCTGTTGGTGAGCATTTCTCCTTTGTGCTGGGGACAATAAAAGGCCACTCAAATGTATTCAGATCCCCTCCCTTTCTTCACATTGTTACGTTATAAAATGTATTAAATCGTTTTCCTCATCATTCTACACACAATACCACATAATGACAAAGCTGAAACTGTATTTTAGAGATGTATTAAAAATAAAAAACAAATACATTATTTACATACGTATTTAGACACTTTGCTATGAGACTCAAAATTTAGCTCAGGTGAATCCTGTTTCCATTGATCATCCTTGATTGGAGTCCACCTGTGGTAAATTCAATTGATTGGATATGATTTGGAAAGGCACACACTTGTCTATATAAAGGTCCCCTAGTTGACAGTACAAGTCAGAGCAAAAACCAAGCCATGAGGTTGAAGGAATTGTCCGTAGAGCTCCGAGACAGGATTGTGTCGAGGCACAGATCTGGGGAAGGGTACCAAAACATTTGTGGGATTGAGGGTCCCCAAGAACACAGTGGCCTCCATCATTCTTAATTGGAAGAAGTTTGGAACCACCAAGAATCTTCCTAGAGATGGCCGCCCGGCCAAACTGAGCAATCGGGGAAGAAGGACCTTGGTCAGGGAGATAACCAAGAACCCGATGGTCACTCTGACAGAGCTCCAGAGTTCCTCTGGAGATGGGAGAAACCTCCAGAAGGACAACTATTTCTGCAGCACTCCACAAATCAAGCCTTTACGGTAGAGCGGTCAGACGGAAGCCACTCTTCAGTAAAAGGCACATGATAGATTGCTTGGAGTTAGCCAAAAGACACCTAAAGGACTCTGACCATGAGAAACAAGATTATCTGGTCGGATGAAACCAAGATTGAACTCTTTGGTCTGAATGCCGAGCGTCACGTCTGGAGGAAAACCGGCACCATCCCTACGGTGAAACATGGTGGTGGCAGCATCATGCTGTGGGGATGTTTTTCAGCGGCAGGAACTGGGAGACTAGTCAGCTTTGAGGGAAAGATGAACAGAGCAAAGTACAGAGAGATCCTTGATGAAAACCTGATCCAGAGTGCTCGGGACCTGACTGGGGCAAAGGTTCACCTTCCAAAAGGACAACAACCCTAAGCACACAGCCGAGACAATGCAGGAGTGGCTTCGCAACAAGTTTCAATGTCCTTGAGTGGCCCAGCCAGAACCCGGACTTGAACCCGATCAAACATCTCTGGAGACCTGAAAATAGCTGTGCAGCGACGCTCCCCATCCAACCTGACAGAGCTTGAGAGGATCTGCAGAGCAGGGAGAAACTCCCCAAATACAGGTGTGCCAAGCTTGTAGCGTCACACCCAAGAAGACCCGAGGCTGTAATTGCTTCAAAAAAGTACTGAGTAAAGGGTCTGAATACTTATGCGAATGTGTTACGTTTTATATTTTTTATACATTTCCAAACCTGTTTTTGCTTTGTCATCATGGGGTATCGTGTGCAGATTGAGGGAAAAATATTCTACAATGGATTAAATGTTTAAGGCAGTAACGAATCAAAATGTGAAAAAAGTGAAAGGGTCTGAATACTTTCAGAATGCGCGTGACACTCACACAGCCTTTCTAAAAAGGTTAAAGCTCTACTGATGACAAATGGTTGCGTCCCAAATGGCACCCTAGTCCCTATATATAGTGCACAACTTTTGATCTGTCCCAAATGGCACCCTAGTCCCTATATATAGTGCACAACTTTTGATCCGTCCCAAATGGCACCCTAGTCCCTATATATAGTGCACAACTTTTGATCAGGGCCCCTAGGGCCCGTCACTTTCAAAGTTCACATTATAATGACAGTGCTCAAATGGCTTAAAAACTAAAAAGGAACAGAGAAGGTTATGCAAAGCACAAGGGAAATGGGCTTGTAACCAGAAGGCCATCTGCTCAACTCCTAAGCAGGAATATGGCTGAACATAAATGACTTGAATGACATAAGAAAAAAGCCCTTTAGGCTGCATAATTATAACTTCTCAAATCCCCCTTGTTAATGTCACATGCTAAGAGAGATAAGATGAGTGGCAGCAAATTACAGCTACGAGCATAGAAATTGGACAGGATGGAAATGAATATTGAATATAGGATGCTAGCCCTGGAGTCAATCGTCAAAAATCCTGTGTTAAATAATGAAGAACAGAGAGGAAAGAGTGTTGGAGAAGAGATATGAATGTTTCTGAGGACAGTTTTCAACTTGGGAAACGTTATTGAAGGGATCAGATAGGGGCAGATGTAACAGCAGACTGTCTCTCAAATGGTACCCTATTCCCTACATAGTGCACTACTTTAAGTAGTGGGAATAGGGTTCCATTTGTGATGCACTAAAAAACAGGCACAGCGTCCATCAAAAACAAAGTTAACAAAATAACGTCTCACTGCAATCTGCTCAAACAGTATCTGTAATGTGATAGACAGGGGGCACATCTGCTGAGAGTTGTGAGAATATACAACCTCACTCAATAAATCTATGGTTGCGCATCACGACTGGTGCTCAAATTCATGTCAAAGTCTGGAGTTTCCAGAACGAGCATAGTCTTTCTCTCTACGAGAAAAATTCTAAAAGCAACGGCAGATAGAAACTCACAGGCCATATTGCTCCAGGGAAAACAGAAGGCCCATAGATGAGGTCATTAAAAACAAGAGTCAAATAAGAACTGGAACTAGTACTATTCTTACCGGTCTCTGCTGTGCTTTTGCGGTTGAGCACCTTCAAGATGTCTTTGGTGATTTTCTTGATGGCGTGCCTCGCTTCGTCTCGCTGCTTGCCCACGCCGTAGAGCACCACCAGTCGCTGGTTACACTCGTGACTGGCACTCTCCTCCTGGGGACGACGACAAGTCAGTCAATGTGTGCACTGTGCATTATGTAGTGGAGGTAGTTCACATAGCCTGAGATCTGAAGACTTATGTCGGCACTAATAGCTAATGCCTAGACTTTAGCTCAGAAGGCTAGCTGTCAAGGAGTGAGTCAATACATGCATAGTGGAGGTAGTTCACATAGCCACCCAGTTTTTATGAGTCATCTGAGATCTGTCTTTTGTTTAGAGGGCTAACTGTGTCAAGGAGTGAGTCAATTTGTTCATAGGCTATGTAGTTGAGGTTGGGTGCAAGCAATGCCAGGAAACTGAAAATGTGTGTTTTAGCTTGAAGGGCTAAAATGACCTTGAGTTAGACCAACAACCAGTCCCAATGTAGCAGCGGTAGTTCACTAAGCTTTGCTGGGGTGATAAGTAAACTTGTCTGAAACTATAAAGCTCCCAGAGCCTGGGCTTTAGCTCAGAAGGCTATCATGGTCTACAGTTGCACTGATGACCCAGATTGAATTCCATCTGTGAGTTAGAGCTGAGCTAGCCAAATCCTCTCTCAGGGCTGTTTACCTGGGGGATGGGGAAGTGGGTAGCGTATTGGATGTGGCGGGGCTGCTCGTACACCAATGGGAAGGCAGGATCCAGGGCCTTGTCTTTGCAGGCGCCCTTCCCTTCCTGTTCCGGGGCAGGCTTCTCGGGAGAGGGGCTGCCCTTTGACTCACAGTGAGTGGGGGGAGAAAACATCTACAAAGCAAGAGACAACTCAAGTTAATAGGGCTGCACACAGCATGGAAAGGTTATCCAGAGGTGAATGGGACAGTCTGATGGAGCACAGGTAAGAATACTATGTAGTTGTGCCAGGGAGAATATTCACTAGTACACATTAGCTGCCCACTTCTACTGGCATGATGCAAATACACCTACCTCATCGAAATTAGCGCTCGAGTTGTGATCGATCTCCATTAACTCGGAGAGACCAGTGTCCTGTATAAAGAAAATAAAATACACGTTTCATTCCAAAATCAATTCAAAAGCAGTGAGTAACTACCGATGATACATCGTGGACACTAGCACAGCTGCCACCACATAACATGCCTCGTTCTTGACGCTGCTGCCTGCATCCTGCTCCTTGCGCTCTGATTCGTCTGAAGGCTCATCACTAGGGGAACGGGGGCGGGGCAGGTGGGAGTCAGAGGCCAGGTCCCCGCGGGAGATGAGCGTGCACATGTAGATGTTGTGAGAGAAGACGTCGTGGCGGATGAGCTCGCAGAAGAGCAGCACCAGGTTAGAGAACTCCACACGCTCGCTCTCGTTGCCTGCCTCCGCTGAGAAGGGACAGATGGGGATAGTTTGTCACTATACACTCCAGCATTAGCAGCAGTAAGAGACCAGTCATAAACCTTTATAATATAATCTTTAACAGACACTTTGATCCAAAGCGACTAACAGTAGTGCACACATACATTTTCATATTGGGTGGCTAAAGCGGGAATCGAACGTGACGTTGCAAGCGCCATGCTCTGATAACTGAGCCACACAGGACCCTGTGTACCATGCTAACCCAACACTAAGGTTGCTAAATTTGGGTAACATTCCAAAAACTCCCAGGTTTTCCAGAAATACCAGTGGGGAATTCCATAATTTTCTGCTTATTCCATCCAGAGTCCAGGAATCTTCTAACCAGGATTTCTTTCACCCTACTCAACACCAATACCCTTTTCCCACTATGTTGCTGACCTGAACCATACTGTGCTGTTGTGGATTTTTTCTTTTCACCATTGTCCTTTTCAGCACTATGGTGGATGTGTAACCAGGCCAGCGCAGTACAGCTCAAGTCCCAAACCCATAGTAGTGCATAACAACTCAACCGCTGGGCAGACTAAATCCAAAAGAGTGCTGGAATCAAGAGATGCAGAGAGCCTAGCGGGAGCATAAATGGGACCCTATATTCCCTATATAGTGCACTACTTTTGACCAGGACCCATAGAGCTGTGGTCAAGTGCCCTAATCAAAAGTAGAGCATTATATATGGTGTTCAATCAAAAATGGGTGACATTTTTACTCTTGTAGGATGGCTAAAATTAGAGTGACTAAATCAATTGAGGTCAGAGAAAAAAAAACTGGAAAAAAGCATTGCGTCAGCTGGGCTGGATGCTGTGGAAGAATTAAGGCTAACGGACAGGCTTACAGTGGAACTCATCTTTCTTCTCAAATCCGGAGGACATAAAACAATATAGAGGAAATATATACATTTTCATATTCTAGTATACACTTTTCTTATGAATGATTTCAAAGATTTCTCAGAAAAACATTTGTGAAACATCAACGGATCACTGAGCGTACCGCTAGCTTTTTATTTTCAAAGCCTTTTACATTTAATTCAGCTTGTGTCATGTTAATTTGGCTTTTTGCGACCAGCGGAAACAACTTTGCAGACAAACACCACAACATGTAGAATCCTCAAAAGTCTCTGCGAGAAAGCGCACCACTCTGTCAAGAGAGCTCAGTGCTTATCAGATGTATTAAGTTAGGAAATCTGGGCAGAGTGGGTAGACACCTTACAGTATAGGGAATAGGGTGTGATTTGGGAAGCAGCCGCAGACAACCCAAATAAGGGATTATAATTGACTACTAGTGAAGGGCAGACTCACTGAGCATGGGGGCCTGGGTGTCCAGGAACTGCAGGAGCACGTCTTGAAACACAGGCAGGGTGGCCGCCGAGAGAGATCCTGAAGAAACTGAGCCTTTCTCATCCACCACCTCCGACTCGCCGCACCTCTGCGAACACAGACAAGCACACACACAGCCTGAGAACCACTGCCATTGAGCAAATATCCCTTACATATGTGAAAAGCATGGTATAACATTTGAACAATAGTTTCTTCAGTTTTGTATACACAAGTTTGCAGGGAATACAATTTAATTAAATGGATTGAGACAGCATTGCACACAACAATAGCCTTGAGGAAATACAAAAACCTATACCTCACATCTTCTAAAACAATTCAGAATCTTGTTATTAAAGGCTGTGGCCATCTTCATCCTTTATTTACACAGGTGAAATCTCGGGATTAAGATCTCTTTTGCAAGAGAGACCTGTTCTCACGAGGCAAGAAAGAAGGCAAGAAGTATCCTTGAGAATACTCAGGAATAGCTGTGGCTGAGTGACAAGGCCATGTGTCACTGTGGGGCAGTCACGGTGCTGTAGTCATGAATCGGAAATGTGTATGTGCACGAGTGCGTGGGCCACTGTCTCACCTCGGCTTCGATCTCCGCTTGTCTCTTCTCCAGCAGCTTGGCCACCACCATGGCCCTGTGACGGCCAGACCTCTTGCAGCACACCGCCCACTCACACAGCAGGGTCACCACAGCATCGTCATCAGGGGACATCTAAACAGAGAGAAACATGTCAGGGAGATGACCATACAGCACGGAAGCCTGGGCCCATCTAAGTAGTGTTTCTGAAAGAATACAATGGAATACAGTTCATTGTCTCCAGAAGAAGAAATTCTATGTATTCTACAGTAATGATTAGGGCCAGATGGTGTTAGTTGGCCTCTTGCTCACACTTGACATTTTGCCTTTTCATATGTGATTGAAAACCATTCAAGGTCCAATGCAGCTATTTTTATCTCAATATCAAAATCATTTCTGGGCAACAATTAAGTACCTTACTGTGATTGTTTCAAATTAAAATGGTCAAAAAGAAACAAAAATAACTTCTTAGCAAAGGGACATTTATCAAACACGAATTTCCTTCAGGAAAGTATAAAAACATAGACTTTTTACACATTTTGTTACATTACAGCCTTGTTCTAAAATGTATTAAATACTTCCCCCCCTCAATCTACACACAATACCCCATAATGACAAAGCGAAAATGGCGCTAGAAATTCTTGACAATAATAATAAAAAAATAAAAAAGTATTTACATAAGTATTCAGTCATTTTGCTATGAGACTCGAAATGGAGCACGTCAGAGCAAAAACCAAGCCACGAGGTCGAAGGATTTGTCCGTAGAGCTCTGAAAAAGGATTGTGTCAAGGCACAGATCTGGGGAAGGGTACCACATTTTTTTTGCAGCATTGAGGGTCCGCAAGAACACAGTGGCCTCCATTTTTAAACGGAAGAAGTTTGGAACCACCAAGACTCTTCCTGGAACTGGCCGCCCGGCCAAATGAGCAATCGGGGGAGAAGGGCCTTGGTCAGTCAGGGAGGTGACCAAGAACCCGATGGTCACTGTTACAGAGCTCCAGAGTTCCTCTGTGGAGATGGGAGAACATTCCAGAGGGACAACCATCTCTGCAGCGCTCTACCAATCAGGCCTTTATGGTAGAGTGGCCAGACAGAAGCCACTCCTCAGTAAAAAGCACATGACAGCCTGCTTGGAGTTTGCCAAAAGGCACCTAAAGGACTCTGACCATGAGAAACAAGATTTTCTGGTCTGATGAAACCAAGATTGAACTCTTTGGTTGAAATGCCAAGCGTCACATCTGGAGGAAATGGAGCAAAGTACATAGAGATCCTTGATGAAAACCTTCTTCAGAGCACTCAGGACCTTACTGGGGCGATGGTTCACATTCCAACAGGACAACGACCCTAAGCACACAGCCAAGGCAATGCAAGAGTGGCTTCGGGACAAATCTCTGAATGTTCTTGAGTGGCCCAGTCAGAGCCCAGACTTGAAACCAATCGAACATCTCTGGAGACCTGAAAGTAGCTGTGCAGTTACACTCCCCATCCAACCTGACAGAGCTTAATTAAGAGAACATGCAGAGAAGAATGGAAGAAACTCCCCAAACAGGTGTGCCAAGCTTATAGCATCATACCCAAGAAGACTCGAGGTTGTAATCACTGTCAAAGGTGCTACCACAAAGTACTGAGTAAAGGGTCTGAACACCTCACATTTTTTAAACATTTGCAAACATTTCTAAAAACCTGTTTTAGATTTGTCATTATGGGGTATTATGTGTAGATTGATGAGGGAAAAAACTATTTAATACATTTTAGAATAAGGCTGTAACGTAAGAAAATATGGAAAAAGTCAAGGGGTCTGAATACTTTCCAAATGCAGTGTGTGATATATAAAAAAACAGAAAAATCACATTTTAACTGCACTGGGCCTTTGAAGTCTTCAGACTTGACATATGCAAGAGTGGTCATCTAAGAGAAAACATCTTTACCTCGTGGCCGTCTTTGCTCTGGCCCGACCCGAAGATGCGGTTGTAAAGGGAATCCAGGGAGTTGCTGAAGTCTGACTTCTCAAAGCTGTGGTTGTCTAGAACCTCCAGGGTGTGTAGGACCCTTCCAATGGTGAAGCCTGGCGAAAGCAAGTAAAACACAAAATGTTACTAATTTCCTTTTTCCTTATACATCCAGGACCAGTTTCCCAGACAAAGATGAAGCCTAGTGCTGGGCTATAAAGCATGCTCAGTGGAGAATCTCTGTTGAATTAGATTATTAGTCCAGGACTCGTCTTAATCTTTGTCTGGGAAACCAGCCCATATAGTCATTGTCTGGATGCAATGTCATGTCATTTTATAGGTGTTATTGATCTAATCATGAAGGAGCAGTTTCCTTACCAGCAGTTGTCTCCTGACATTTATCAAAGGACCAGCGGAACTCCACAGCCTGCCCTCTGTCCTTGACCTGCTCCTCTATTTCTCTGACCTTTGCACGGACCTGAGGTAAAAGCACAGATAAGACAGATGGGACGACATAAGCAGATGGGACGACTGAGAAGACAAAGTCAATAGGCATGCAATGATGTCAACCTCTCAGCGCGTGGAGGGCATTCAATCAATCAACTGACAAATGCATTAGTCCAAATCCAACCCCCCAAATGCATTAGTCCAAATCCAACCCCCAAATGCATTAGTCCAAATCCAACCCCCCAAATGCATTAGCCATAATCCAACCCCCCAAATGCATTAGCCATAATCCAACCCCCCAAATGCATTAGCCATAATCCAAACTCCAAATGCATTAGCCATAATCCAAACTCCAAATGCATTAGCCATAATCCAAACTCCAAATGCATTAGCCATAATCCAAACTCCAAATGCATTAGCCATAATCCAAACTCCAAATGCATTAGCCATAATCCAAACTCCAAATGCATTAGCCACAATCCAAACTCCAAATGCATTAGCCACAATCCAAACTCCAAATGCATTAGCCATAATCCAAACTCCAAATGCATTAGTCACAATCCAAAACCCAAATGCATTAGTCACAATCCAAAACCCAAATGCATTAGCCACAATCCAAACCCCAAATGCATTAGTCATAATCCAAACCCCAAATATATTAGTCACAATCCAAACCCCAAATGCATTAGTCATAATCCAAACCCCAAATATATTAGTCATAATCCAAACTCTAAGCAATATAAAGCCAAAGCCAAAGGTACAGTGGCATGGAATATCTTCCAAGGCGGGAAGAAACCTTGACAGGAACCAGACTCTGGGCCTTACCTGCTGTGTAAAGGTGCTGTTGCCCCCTGGCATGGGCAGGTTGGAGGGGGATATGGGGAGTAGGTCCAGTGGGGAACCAGTCTTGTTCCGGCTGTCTGTCAGAGAGTAGTGCCACACCAGGGCACTGGGACAGCACAGCACGATACTCTGATGAAACCAAGACCAGGAAAAGAAGAATTCAGGGATATGATTGACAATATGGGAAATCAGGATTTTTAAAATCTACAATAGAATTTCATCAGGAACAATCCCAAACCTGATAATGTAACCAGAGCTAGTTTACCAACATAGCCATGTACTTACTATACTAGACTCATGGCTTAACAGTAACATTAATAGTAGTGTAATAGTACTTACTATACTAGCCTCATGGCTTAACAGTAACATTAATAGTACTTACTATACTAGCCTCATGGCTTAACATTAATAGTAGTGTAATAGTACTTACTATACTAGCCTCATGGCTTAACATTAATAGTAGTGTAATAGTACTTACTATTCTAGCCTCATGGCTTAACAGTAACATTAATAGTACTTACTATACTAGCCTCATGGCTTAACATTAATAGTAGTGTAATAGTACTTACTATTTTAGCCTCATGGCTTAACAGTAACATTAATAGTACTTACTATTCTAGCCTCATGGCTTAACATTAATAGTAGTGTAATAGTACTTACTATACTAGCCTCATGGCTTAACATTAATAGTAGTGTAATAGTACTTACTATTCTAGCCTCATGGCTTAACAGTAACATTAATAGTACTTACTATTCTAGCCTCATGGCTTAACAGTAACATTAATAGTAGTGTAATAGTACTTACTATACTAGCCTCATGGCTTAACATTAATAGTAGTGTAATAGTACTTACTATACTAGCCTCATGGCTTAACAGTAACATTAATAGTACTTACTATACTAGCCTCATGGCTTAACAGTAACATTAATAGTACCTACTATTCTAGCCTCATGGCTTAACAGTAACATTAATAGTAGTGTAATAGTACTTACTATACTAGCCTCATGGCTTAACAGTAACATTAATAGTAGTGTAATAGTACTTACTATACTAGCCTCATGGCTTAACATTAATAGTAGTGTAATAGTACTTACTATACTAGCCTCATGGCTTAACAGTAACATTAATAGTACTTACTATACTAGCCTCATGGCTTAACAGTAACATTAATAGTACCTACTATTCTAGCCTCATGGCTTAACAGTCATATTAATAGTAGTGTAATAGTACTTACAATACTAGCCTTATGGCTTAACAGCAATATCAATAGTAGTGTAATAGTACTGCAGTAGCAGACAATCCATTCAATTCAGTGGAAAGGCTATTCAGTGTGTTTGTACCTGTAGCATGCAGCTGAGCCCAAACACCAAGGGCCTGTGTTGAGGGCAGATGTAGAAGTCTGTGAAGGGGGTCTGGGGTTGGTTGCCCCCCGTGGGCTGGGAGGTGGGTGTGGGGGGCAGGGCGTTCCCCGGCTGCGCCAGGATGCTGTGTGCCGGGTGCCCCCCGGCGCCGGGTCCCAGGCTCCCGTCGCTTAGCAGCAGGTTGAGGCGTCGCGTGCAGAAGTAGGCCAGTCTCCGAGACAGGTAGGCCGACAGCACAAACTCCCCTGAGTACTGAGGGAGGGGTAACGACTCACAATGTCAGTTCTAACTCCCCCTGAGTAGTGAGGGAGGGGACAAGACTCACAATGTCAGTTCTAACCCCCCCTGAGTAGTGAGGGAGGGGACACGACTCACAATGTCAGTTCTAACCCCCCCTGAGTAGTGAGGGAGGGGACACGACTCACAATGTCAGTTCTAACTCTTCAGAGCTGATAAGTGATCACAGCAATGGAATATAGGGAAAAACGGGGGAGGGTAGCTAGGTCAGCCTCAATGATGTACAGTTGGGGGCATTCAAAACTTAACATTTACTGCAGCTCAGGTAAAAACATTTTCTTTAAAGTATATTAAACTGCACTTCCAAGGGCATATGTCAGATTTTGTTTTCATCAGATAGGTTATTGTTAGACGATTGCTACTTTACTTGGTGCTTGCCATCACCCTGCAAGATAATTTGTCGCATTAACAATGTACCATTGCTGCACAAAAAGTTATTTGAAAAATATGTTTTTAATGTCCCCAATTGTATAATTAGAGGATGTAAGATCCTGGACTTTCTCTGATTAGTGAAGATAAACTACATCTCTGTGAGTGTCTCCTCAAGTTACTTCTTCCACATGAAATACGTGGTTTGCTACTGGATGGAGAATGAAATTCATCACTGCATTAGGAGAAAGATAGCCTAGCGGTTAGAGCATTGTATGGCATGGCCAGTAACTGAAAGGTTTCTAGTTCGCATCCCAAAGCTGACAAGGTGAAAAATCTGCCGATGTGCCCTTGAACAAGGAACCTAACCCTAATTGCTCCGAGGATGTCTCAGGGAGAGTGGGAAAAGCAAAAACTACATTTCCAATTCACACATGCATATTAATACACGTGTGAAATAGGACAAATATAAGCACCCACCAAATTATTATTAAGATGGGAGCTAAAGGGATGGTATAGCGGCATTACCTGTAGCAGGAGGGGCAGCAGCAGCTTCAGAAGCTCATCCTCTCCAGGTCGGACTTTCTCGAAGCATTCCAACACCCACGTCAGGAACTCGTGTCTATCTAGCATGCCATCCTGGACACAAGCAAACAACCGTTTGTAATTGCTTGTTCTTCTACAGCATGAAGTATTTATGGCAAGTTAAAGCGATGCTCCAGAACTTTGTATAATTTCATCCATTAGTTTTGAAAGTGGCGATCACGAGCGAAAGCGGGACCCCGTTTTTTGTGTACTACGTCATCCAATTCCTATGTTAAGTTACACCATGCATTTTTTTGTTGTTGCAATTTGTATGATATGTTATGAACCTAATTGGTACAATTCATGCTATGAGTTTGTTGTGCTTAAGATCCCGCATCTTTATGCAATTACTCCATTTCACTATTAGTCAGTGTAAACCATGTGCTATATGATGCGGGCGAGCAAGAAACGATCATCCAAAAAATTCCCAAACTGTTTTGTTTTGCTTGTGATTCTATCTGGCCTTAGTCATAAAATGCATACATTGTCTTATCGGTTACCTCATAGTGTAGTTGACAACAGAAATGGCTCACCCTCTAAATAGAAGCTAACTTGCTAGCTGTTAACTGCTATTTTTCCCCTAATGAACCTGGCATGCAGCACGTTGCTTATGCAGTGACATAGTGAAATAGGGTTATACTACCATGACAGACAGCTGTGTAATGACAAAAAGCAAACATTGAAGTCACAAAATTCTAACCAAGTAACAACTCAATCCATTTAAAACTGTTTAGTGAATATATATGACTTCGATGTTTGCTTTTTGTCATTACACAGCTATATATACACACACACATATACATACACACACACACACAGTGGGGAGAACAAATATTTGATACACTGCCGATTTTGCAGCTTTTCCTACTTACAAAGCATGTAGAGGTCTGTAATTTTTATCATAGGTACACTTCAACTGTGAGAGACGGAATCTAAAACAAAAATCCAGAAAATCACATTGTATGATTTTTCTTTTTTCTTTTAAATTTTACCCCCCCTTTTCGTGGTATCCAATTGCTAGTAATTACTATCTTGTCTCATCGCTACAACTCCCGTACGGGCTCGGGAGAGACGAAGGTCGAAAGCCATGCGTCCTCCGAAACACAACCCAACCAAGCCGCACTGCTTCTTAACACAGCGCGCCTCCAACCCGGAAGCCAGCCGCACCAATGTGTCGGAGGAAACACCGTGCACCTGGCTCCCTTGGTTAGCGCGCACTGCGCCCGGCCCGCCACAGGAGTCTCTGGTGCACGATGAGACAAGGATATCCCTACCGGCCAAACCCTCCCTAACCCGGACGACGCTAGGCCAATTGTGCGTCGCCCCACGGACCTCCCGGTCGCGGCCGGCTGCGACAGAGCATGGGCACGAACCCAGAGTCTCTGGTGGCGCAGCTAACGCTGCGATGCAGTGCCCTAGACCACTGCGCCACCCGGGAGGCCCACATTGTATGATTTTTAAGTCATTAATTTGCATTTTATTGCATGACATAAGTATTTGATCACCTACCAACCAGTAAGAATTCCGGCTCTCACAGACCTGTTAGTTTTTCTTTAAGAAGCCCTCCTGTTCTCCACTCATTACCTGTATTAACTGCACCTGTTTGAACTCGTTACCTGTATAAAAGACACCTGTCCACACAATCAAACAGACTCCAACCTCTCCACAATGGCCAAGACCAGAGAGCTGTGTAAGGACATCAGGGATAAAATTGTAGACCTGCACAAGGCTGGGATGGGCTACAGGACAATAGGCAAGCAGCTTGGTGAGAAGGCAACAACTGTTGGCGCAATTATTAGAAAATGGAAGAAGTTCAAGATGACGGTCAATCACCCTCGGTCTGGGGCTCCATGCAAGATCTCACCTCGTGGGGCATCAATGATCATGAGGAAGGTGAAGGATCAGCCCAGAACTACACAGCAGGACCTGGTCAATGACCTGAAGAGAGCTGGGACCACAGTCTCAAAGAAAACCATTAGCAAACACACTACGTCGTCATGGATTAAAATCCTGCAGCGCACGCAAGGTCCCCCTGCTCAAGCCAGCGCATGTCCAGGCCCGTCTGAAGTTTGCCAATGACCATCTGGATGATCCAGAGGAGGAATGGGAGAAGGTCATGTGGTCTGATGAGACAAAAATAGAGCTTTTTGGTCTAAACTCCACTCGCCGTGTTTGGAGGAAGAAGAAGGATGAGTAGAACCCCAAGAACACCATCCCAACCGTGAAGCATGGAGGTGGAAACATCATTCTTTGGGGATGCTTTTCTGCAACGGGGACAGGGCGACTGCACCGTATTGAGGGGAGGATGGATGGGGCCATGTATCGCGAGATCTTGGCCAACAACCTCCTTCCCTCAGTAAGAGCATTGAAGATGGGTCGTGGCTGGGTCTTCCAGCATGACAACGACCCGAAACACACAGCCAAAGCATCTCAAGTTCCTGGAGTGGCCTAGCCAGTCTCCAGACCTGAACCCAATAGAAAATCTTTGGAGGGAGCTGAAAGTCCGTATTGCCCAGCGACAGCCCCGAAACCTGAAGGATATGGAGAAGGTCTGTATGGAGGAGTGGGTCAAAATCCCTGCTGCAGTGTGTGCAAACCTGGTCAAGAACTACAGGAAACGTATGATCTCTGTAATTGCAAACAAAGGTTTCTGTACCAAATATTAAGTTCTGCTTTTCTGATGTATCAAATACTTATGTCATGCAATATAATGCAAATGAATTACTTAAAAATCATACAATGTGATTTTCTGGATTTTTGTTTTAGATTCCGTCTCTCACAGTTGAAGTGTACCTATGATAAGTAGGAAGTGTACCTATGCAAGTAGGAAAACCTGCAAAATCGGCAGTGTAACAAATACTTGTTCTCCCCACTGTATATATATATATATAAACATACATACATACACACATACATATGTATATACACACACACATACATATGTATATACACACACACACACACACACACACACATATATACACTGCTCAAAAAAATAAAGGGAACACTTAAACAACACAATGTAACTCCAAGTCAATCACACTTCTGTGAAATCAAACTGTCCACTTAGGAAGCAACACTGATTGACAATACATTTCACATGCTGTTGTGCAAATGGAATAGACAACAGGTGGAAATTATAGGCAATTAGCAAGACACCTCCAATAAAGGAGTGGTTCTGCAGGTGGTGACCACAGACCACTTCTCAGTTCCTATGCTTCCTGGCTGATGTTTTGGTCACTTTTGAATGCTGGCGGGGCTTTCACTCTAGTGGTAGCATGAGACGGAGTCTACAACCCACACAAGTGGCTCAGGTAGTGCAGCTCATCCGGGATGGCACATCAATGCGAGCTGTGGCAAGAAGGTTTGCTGTGTCTGTCAGCGTAGTGTCCAGAGCATGGAGGCGCTACCAGGAGACAGGCCAGTACACCAGGAGACGTGGAGGAGGCCATAGGAGGGCAACAACCCAGCAGCAGGACCGCTACCTCCGCCTTTGTGCAAGGAGGAGCACTGCCAGAGCCCTGCAAAATGACCTCCAGCAGGCCACAAATGTGCATGTGTCAGCATATGGTCTCACAAGGGGTCTGAGGATCTTATCTCGGTACCTAATGGCAGTCAGGCTACCTCTGGCGAGCACATGGAGGGCTGTGCGGCCCCACAAAGAAATGCCACCCCACACCATGACTGACCCACCGCCAAACCGGTCATGCTGGAGGATGTTGCAGGCAGCAGAACGTTCTCCACGGCGTCTCCAGACTCTGTCACGTCTGTCACATGTGCTCATGTGCTCAGTGTGAACCTGCTTTCATCTGTGAAGAGCACAGGGCGCCAGTGGCGAATTTGCCAATCTTGGTGTTCTCTGGCAAATGCCAAACGTCCTGCACGGTGTTGGGCTGTAAGCACAACCCCCACCTGTGGACGTCGGGCCCTCATACCACCCTCATGGAGTCTGTTTCTGACCGTTTGAGCAGACACATGCACATTTGTGGCCTGCTGGAGGTCATTTTGCAGGGCTCTGGCAGTGCTCCTCCTGCTCCTTCTTGCACAAAGGCGGAGGTAGCGGTCCTGCTGCTGGGTTGTTGCCCTACTACGGCCTCCTCCACGTCTCCTGATGTACTGGCCTGTCTCCTGGTAGCGCCTCCATGCTCTGGACACTACGCTGACAGACACAGCAAACCTTCTTGCCACAGCTCGCATTGATGTGCCATCCTGGATGAGCTGCACTACCTGAGCCACTTGTGTGGGTTGTAGACTCCGTCTCATGCTACCACTAGAGTGAAAGCACCGCCAGCATTCAAAAGTGACCAAAACATCAGCCAGGAAGCATAGGAATTGAGAAGTGGTCTGTGGTCACCACCTGCAGAACCACTCCTTTATTGGGGGTGTCTTGCTAATTGCCTATAATTTCCACCTTTTGTCTATTCCATTTGCACAACAGCATGTGAAATTTATTGTCAATCAGTGTTGCTTCCTAAGTGGACAGTTTGATTTCACAGAAGTGTGATTGACTTGGAGTTACATTGTGTTGTTTAAGTGTTCCCTTTATTTTTTTGAGCAGTGTATATACACACACACACACACACACACACACACACACACACACACTAGAGGTCAACCGATTATGATTTTTCAACGCCGATACCGATTATTGGAGGACCAAAAAAGCCGATACCGATTAAAATCGGCCAAATTTTTATTTATTTATTTGTAATAATGACAATTACAACAATACTGAATTAACACTTATTTTAACTTAATATAATACATCAATAAAATCAATTTAGCTTCAAATAAATAAATGAAACAAGTTCCATTTGGTTAAAATAATGCAAAAACTAAGTGTTGGAGAAGAAAGTAAAAGTGCAATATGTGTTATGTAAGAAAGCTAACGTTTAAGTTCCTTGCTCAGAACATGAGAACATATGAAAGCTGGTGGTTCCTTTTAACATGATTCTTCAATATTCCCAGGTAAGAAGTTTTAGGTTGTAGTTATTATAGGAATTATCGGACTATTTCCCTCTATACAATTTGTATTTCATTAACCTTTGACTATTGGATGTTCTTATAGGCACTTTAGTATTGCCAGTGTAACAGTATAGCTTCCGTCCCTCTCCTCGCTCCTCCCTGGGCTCGAACCAGGAACACAACGACAACAGCCACCCTCGAAGCAGCGTTACCAATGCAGAGCAAGGGAAACAACCACAGGCTCAGAGCGAGTGACGTTTGAAACGCTTTTAGCGCGCGCTAACTAGCCAGCCATTTCACTTCGGATACACCAGCCTCATCTCGGGAGTTGATAGGCTTGAAGCCATAAACAGCGCAATGCTTGACGCACAACGAAGAGCTGCTGGCAAAACGCACGAAAGTGCTGTTTGAATGAATGTTTACGCGCCTGCTTCTGCCTACCACCGCTCAGGCAGATACTTAGATACTTGTATGCTCAGTCAGATTATATGCAACGCATGACACGCTAGATAATATGTAGTAATATCATCAACCATGTGTGTCATCAACTAGTGATTATGATTGATTGATTGTTTTTATAAGATAAGTTTAATGCTAGCTAGCAACTTACCTTGGCTTACTGCATTCGCGTAACAGGCAGTCTCCTTGTGGAGTGCAACGAGAGAGGCAGGTCAGGTCGTTATTGCGTTGGACTAGTTAACTGCAAGGTTGCAAGATTGGATCCCCCGAGCTGACAAGGTGAAAATCTGTCGTTTTGCCCCTGAACGAGGCAGTTAACTTCTTGTGAATAGGGGGGCGCTGTTTTCACTTTGGAAAAAATCGTGCCCAAATTAAACGGCCTCGTACTCTGTTCTAGATCATACAATATGCATATTATTATTACTATTGGATAGAAAACACTCTGAAGTTTCTAAAACTGTTTGAATTATATCTGTGAGTAAAACAGAACTCATTTGGCAGCAAACTTCCATACAGGAAGTGAAAAATCTGAAAACGAGGCTCTGTGTCAGGGCTTGCCTATTCAATTGGCTTTTATTTATCGATATGTATGCACTTCATACGCCTTCCACTAGATGTCAACAGGCAGTAGAAGGTTGAATGGGGTGTCTAGCTTGATGTGAGGCCGAATAAGAGCTTTTGGAGTGGCAGGTCCGGTATTTTGTCAGTTTTCGACGGCGCGCGGGGGAACTCGACATTGTCTTCTGAAAAGCGTTTGGTATACACGGCGAATTGCTCCGGCTCTGATTTTATTTGATACATATGAGAAAAACATCATAAAGTAGGCTTTTTCAACCGAGTTTGATCAGTTTATTCAACGTTTATTGGGACTTTTGGAATTTTTCGTTCCAGGCGCAAACATTTCTTGGACACGTGAGCTCGAAATGGCTAGCCAAAGTTGCTAATTCGACAGAAGAAATGGACATTCTAAAACCAAACAACGATTTATTCTGGAAATAGGACTCCTTGCACAACATTCTGATGGAAGCTCAAGAAAGGTAAGAGAATATTTATGATGTTATTTCGTATTTTTGTGGTAAATGTTGGCTCCAACAAGGCGGAGAATATGTGAGCGCTGTCTCACAATACTGCATGCTGTATGTTCTACTAAAGTTATTTTTTTAAATCTAACACAGCGGTTGCATTAAGAACCAGTGTATCTTTCATTTGCTGTACAACATGTATTTTTTAGTAAAGTTTATGATGAGTTCTTTGATTAGATGACTGTCCAAAATATCTCAGGAGATTTTGGTGAACTGTTGCTACGTATTCACAATGTATAACCACGATTTGCAGCTCTAAATATGCACATTTTCGAACAAAACATAAATGTATTGTATAACATGATGTTATAAGACTGTCATCTGATGAAGTTGTCCAAAGGTTAGTGATTAATTTTATATCTATTGCTGGTTTTTGCGAAAGCTATGTTTGCGGTGGATAAATGGCGCTGTGTGTTTGGCTATTGTGATGAGCTAATATAATTCTATATTGTGTTTTCGCTGTAAAACACTTGTAAAAAAAAAAAAACGGAAATATTGGCTGGATTCACAAGATGTTTATCTTTCATTTGCTGTACACCATGTATTTTTCATAAATGTTTTATGATGAGTATTTATGTATTTCACGTTGCTCTCTGTAATTATTCTGGCTGCTTTGGTGCTATTTGTGATGGTGGCTGCAATGTAAAACCAGGATTTGTAGCTATAAATATGCACATTTTCGAACAAAACATAAATGTATTGTATAACATGATGTTATAAGACTGTCATCTGATGAAGTTGTTCAAGGTTAGTGATTAATTTTATATCTCTATTTGTGGGTTTTGTGAAAGCTACCTATGCGGTGGAAACATGGTGAAAATATGCCGTTGTGTGTTTGGCTATTGTGGTTAGCTAATATAAATACATTGTGTTTTCGCTGTAAAACATTGTAAAAATCGGAAACGATGGCTGGATTCACAAGATGTTTATCTTTCATTTGCTGTATTGGACTTGTGATTTCATGAAAATTATATTGTATGATATCCCTGTCCCGTTAGGCTAGGCTATGCTAATCAGCTTTTTTGATGAGGATGCTCCCGGATGGGTATCACTGAAAGGTTAACCCACCGTTCCTAGGCCGTCATTGAAAATAAGAATGTGTTCTTAACTGACTTGCCTAGTTAAATAAAGATTAAATAAAAGGTGTAAAAAAATATATATATTTAAAAAATAATAAATCGGCAAAATCGATGTCCAAAAATACCGATTTCCGATTGTTATGAAAACTTGAAATCGGCCCTAATTATTCGGCCATTCCGATTAATCGGTAGACCTTTAATACACACACACACACACGTACACACACATACATAAACTCAGCAAAAAATGACCCTTTTTCAGGAACCTGTCTTTCAAAGATAATTCGTAAAAATCCAAATAACTTAACAGATCTTTATTGTAAAGTGTTTAAACACTGTTTCCCATTCTTATTCAATGACCCATAAACAATTAATAAACATGCACCTGTGGAACGTCGTTAAGACACTAACAGCTTATAGACGGTAGGCAATTAAGGTCACAGTTATGAAAATTTAGGACACTAAAGAGGCCTTTCTACTGACTCTGAAAAACACCAAAAGAAAGATGCCCAGGGTCCCTGCTCATCTGCGTGAACGTGCCTTAGGCTTGCTGCAAGGAGGCATGAGGACTGCAGATGTGGCCAGGGCAATAAATTGCAATGTCCGTACTGTGAGACGCCTAAGACAGCGCTACAGGGAGACAGGATGGACAGCTGATCGTCCTCGCAGTGGCAGACCATGTGTAACAACACCTGCACAGGATCGGTATATCCGAACATCACACCTGCGGGACAGGTACAGGATGGCAACAACAACTGCCATCAGTGCTCAGACTGTCCGCAATAGGTTGAGCGAGGCTGGACTGAAGGCAGGTTCTCACCAGACATCACAGGCAACAACGTTGGGCACAAACCCACCATCGCTGGACCAGACAGGACTGGCAAAAAGTGCTCTTCACGCCTCCCGGGTGGCGCAGTGGTCTAGGGCACTGCATCGCAGTGCTAGCTGCGCCACCAGAGTCTCTGGGTTCGCGCCCAGGCTCTGTCGCAGCCGGCCGCGACCGGGAGGTCCGTGGGGCGACGCACAATTGGGCTAGCGTCGTCCGGGTTAGGGAGGGTTTGGCCGGTAGGGATATCCTTGTCTCATCGCGCTCCAGCGACTCCTGTGGCGGGCCGGGCGCAGTGCGCGCTAACCAAGGGGGCCAGGTGCACGGTGTTTCCTCCGACACATTGGTGCGGTTGGCTTCCGGGTTGGATGCGCGCTGTGTTAAGAAGCAGTGCGCCCTGGTTGGGTTGTGCTTCTGTAACAGTATAACTTTAAACCGTCCCCTCGCCGCGACACGGGCGCGAACCAGGGACCCTCTGCACACATCAACAACTAACACCCACGAAGCGTCGTTACCCATCGCTCAACAAAAGCCGCGGCCCTTGCAGAGCAAAGGGCAACATTACTTCTAGGTTTCAGAGCAAGTGACGTAACTGATTGAAACGCTAGTAGCGCGTACCCGCTAACTAGCTAGCCATTTCACATCCGTTACACTCACCCTCCTTTCAACCTCCTCCTTTTCCGCAGCAACCAGTGATCCGGGTCAACAGCATCAATGTAACAGTATAACTTTAAACCGTCCCCTCGCCCCGAAACGGGCGCGACCCAGGGACCTTCTGCACACATCAACAACGGTCGCCCACGAAGCATAGTTACCCATCGCGCCACATTGCCTGCGGTCCTTGCAGAGCAAGAGGCAACACTACTTCTAGGTTTCAGAGCAAGTGACGTAACTGATTGAAACGCTAGTAGCGCGTACCCGCTAACTGGCTAGCCATTTCACATCCGTTACACTTCGGAGGACGCGTGGCTTTCGACCTTCGTCTCTCCCGAGCCCGTACGGGAGTTGTAGCGATGAGACAAGATAGTAATTACTAGCGATTGGATACCACGAAAATTGGGGAGAAAAGAGGATAAAAATGTATTTAATTTTTTTTATTAAAAAAGTGCTCTTCACTGACGAGTAGCGGTTTTGTCTCACCGGGGTGATGGTCGGATTTGCGTTTATCGTCGAAGGAATGAGCGTTACACCGAGGCCTGTACTCTGGAGCAGGATCGAGGTGGAGGGTCCGTCATGGTCTGGGGCGGTGTGTCACAGCATCATCGGACTGAGCTTGTTGTCATTGCAGGCAATCTCAACACTGTGCGTTACATGGAAGACATCCTCCTCCCTAATGTGGTACCCTTCCTGCAGGCTCATCCTGACATGACCCTCCAGCATGACAATGCCACCAGCCATACCGCTCGTTCTGTGAGTGATTTCCTGCAAGACAGGAATGTCAGTGTTCTGCCATGGCCAGCGAAGAGACCGGATCTCAATGCCATTGAGCACGTCTGGGACCTGTTGGATCGGAGGGTGAGGGCTAGGGCCATTCCCCCCCAGAAATGTCCGGGAACTTGCAGGTGCCTTGGTGGAAGAGTGGGGTAACATCTCACTCTCACATCTCTTTTCTATTTTTACCAATGACCTGCTACTGGCATTAAACAAAGCATGTGTGTCCATGTATGCTGATGATTCAACCATATACGCATCAGCAACCACAGCTAATAAAGACACTGAAACCCTTAACAAAGAGGTACAGTCTGTTTTTGGAATGGGTGGCCAGTAATAAACTGGTCCTGAACATCTCTAGAACTAAGAGCATTGTATTTGGTACAATACTGACTGTTACTTTTGATTTTGACCCCCCCCCCCCCTTTGTTCAGGGACACATTATTACATTTCTGTTAGTCACATGTCTGTGGGACTTGTTCAGTTTATGTCTCAGTTGTTGAATCTTGTTATGTTCATACAAATGTTACACATGTTGGGTTTGCTGAAAATAAAACGCAGTTGACAGTGAGAGGACGTTTCTTTTTTTGCTGAATATATATATAAAATATACACACACACAGTGCCTTCGGAAAGTATTCAGACCACGTGACTTTTTCCACATTTTGTTCCTTTACAGCCTTATTCTAAAATAGAGTAAATTAAAAATCCTCAGCAATTTTCACACAATACCCCATAATGACAAAGCGAAAACCAGTTCAGACATTTTTGCAAATTTAAAAATAAATAACAGAAATATTCAGACCCTTTGCTATGAGACTCGAAATTGAGCTCAGGTACATCCTGTTTCAATTGATCATCCTTGAGAAGTTTCTAAAACCTGATGAGAGTCCACCTGTGGTAAATTCAATTGATTGGACATGATTTGAAAGGCACGCACCTGTCTATATAAGGTCCCACAGTTGACAGTGCATGTCAGAGCAAAAACCAAGCCATGAGGCCGAAGGAATTGTCTGTAGAGCTCCGAGACAGGATTGTGTTGAAGCACAAATCTGGGGAAGGGTACCAAAAATGTCTGCAGCATTGAAGGTCCCCCAAGAACACAGTGGCCTCCATCATACTTAAATGGAAGACGTTTGGAACCACCAAGACTCATCCTAGAGCTGGCCGCCCAGCCAAACTGAGCAATCGGGGGAGAAGGGCCTTGGTCAGGGAGGTGACCAAGAACCCGAAGATCACTCTGCTCTAGAGTTCCTTTGTGGAGATGGGAAAACCTTCCAGAAGGACAATCATCTCTGCAGCACCCCACCATTAAGGTCTTTATGGTAGAGTGGACAGACAGAAGCCACTCCTCAGTAAAAGGCACATGTCAGCCAGCTTGGAGTTTGCCAAAAGGCACCTAAAGGACTCTCAGACCATGAGAAACAAGATTCTCTGGTCTGATGAAACCAAGATTGCTCTTTGACCTGAATGCCAAGCGTCATGTCTGGAGGAAACTGGCACCATTCCTACGGTGAAGCATGGTGGTGGCAGCATCATGCTGTGGGGATGTTTTTCAGCGGAAGGGACTGGGAGACTAGTCAGGTTTGAGGGAAAGATGAATGGAGCAAAGTAAAGAGAGATCCTTGATGAAAACCTGCTCAGGACCTCAGACTGGGGTGAAGGTTCACCTTCCAACAGGACTATGACACTAAGCATACAGCCAAGACAACACAGGAGTGGCTTCAGGACAAGTGTCTGACTGTCCTTGAGTGGCCCAGCCAGAACCCGGACTTGAACCCAATCGAACATCTCTGGAGAGAACTGAAAAGGCAAACAAGTCATGGACTGTTCTTTCTGCTAACGCACGGCAAACGGTACCCGGAGCGCCAAGTCTAGGTCCAAAAGGCTCCTTAACAGCTTCTACCCCGAAGCCATAAAACTGCTGAACAATTAATCAGATGGCCACCCGGACTACTTACTTCGACCCCTCCTTTGTTTTTACACTGCTGCTACTCGCTGTTTATTATCTATGTATAGTCACTTTACACCAACCTACATGTACAAACTACCTCGACTAACCTGTACCCCCGCACATTGACTCGATACCGGTACCCCCTGTATATAGCCTCGTTATTGTTATGTAATTCTATTGTGTTACTTTTTATTTTTTACTTTAGTTTATTTAGTAAATATTTTCTTAACTATGTCTTGAACTGCATTGCTGGTTAAGGTCTTGCAAGTAAGCATTTCACGGTAAGGTCTACTACACCTGTTGTAGTCGGTGCATGTGACAAATAAAATTTGATTTTGATATAGCTGTGCAGTAACTCTCCCCATCCAACCTGATGGAGCTTGAGAGCATCTGCAGTGAAGAATGAAAGAAACTCCCCAAAGTCAAGGGGTCTGAATACTCTCCGAAGGCACTGTATATCAAAAATAATATAACATTTAGCAGGCACTTTCATCCAAAGCGACTTACAGTCATGTGTGGATACATTTGATGCATGGGTTGCCCCGGGAATCGAACCCACGATCCTGGTGTTTCAAGGGTCATGCTCTACCAACTGAAGCATATTTATTTTGCTTATCAAACGCATCAGACATGGCAGATACATAGGTCCCCGGTGGAGACAGACGTGGAACCTGAGATAGGCAGGCAAACAGACAAACCAAAGGACCAACCAACCTGGAACATGAACATGGCCAGCTTCTCGTTGTACTCCCACTGCTTCATGGCCGTGTCCACCTCGGCCGGATTGGCCGGGAGGGGGGAGCCACAGCCCTGGCTGGGAGACTGGCGGTAGAACTCGGCCACCTTCTGCAACTGCTCCCACAGGTACTTAGTGATGATCTGAGTCCATTCTGCAGTGCAGACAGAAAGAACATACAGTTAAGAGTTCAATTCATCCCAGTGGCATATGCTTCCGTTAATGCAGCATGACTGAGCAAAATTCTAGAGATGTAGCAGCCTATCTTTTCTAAATGGCAGTGAACACTCAGGATATTGGAATGTTCCATTATTGAGGAGTTTTGGCCACAGGGGGCTAGCTGGAACATGCTCAATCATTTAAAAAAAACGATGTTGTTCAAGGGAGGATGGTTAGGCTATATATTTTTTAAGGGGTGCTTGATTACCTATGCAGGGGTCAATCACGTGCCGCTTCTTGACTTTTGTTTCTGTGATGGCGGCGTGATACGCACAGGTCATCTTGATCATCCATGCCGAACGCATCACAGGTACTGTGTACTTGGCCAAGTAGCCAAAAACCTCCTCCTTTTTACTAAAGATTGGCACCTGGTACACAAACCCAAACAAACCCAGTAAAGGAAGATGCAGCAGAAAAATAACATACATTTTTTATAATTTACAAGTCTGTCTTATAAATCGCAACGTAGTTACTTTGAATAATATTAGGAAGATAGTGTATAAGTCTCCCAAGGCAGACATATTGCGGTTAAATTTGAGTTGGTCACAGGAAGAATAGGGCCACGTTCAGCAGTCAAACATGTTGGAACTTTGCAGATATAAATGTCATGAATAGAGCCAGCATGATTCCTTAGTCTACATGTCAGAGTCTTGTTTGTTTTACATACAGTAACATATTTCTATCACAATGTGATGCTCTGCTGAACGTGCCCCCAGGGGTGTTTTGGTACAAAGTCCTACCTTCTTGGCCAGCTGGGTGAGGGGTTTAGTCCCAGCCAAGTCTGTAAACCAGTTGTTGATAGAGCTTTGTGACCTGGCAGTAACGAGCCAGAAATTGTCCTTCTGGTTGACCTGAGGCTTCCGTTTGCCTGTGTCTGGAAATGTGTTGTAGCGCAACTTCTCTGCAATGATGCTGCTGAAGTTTGAACTAATCTGTTTGGGTAATAGGAAAATATACTATGAACAAGAGATCCTACAACATGCATCATTATTCACTACGTGTGTCTGATACAGATGACAAAGAAACAGTGATGAGTAGAAGATCACCTTTGAGGGATTGAAGTTGACATTTTTAGCACTTCCATGTTCATCCCCAGACACAGCCGGTTGATTATTAAATCCTTGCTTCACATTCAACGCAGTCAATTCATCCTGGAACACAAATTATTTACATTAGTTCTCTATTGTGAAATTCAAACCATGCAGTTGATGAAGTCACCCAATGAGCACATGTACTGGACACTGGATACCACATTCTCCACCTTTGTTTACAAAACAAACGATTATCTCAGTAGGGGACTGCTTTGCCAACTAGGTAACTAGTTAGCTACATGATCAAATTGAGTTGAGCTTGTTAGTCAATTATTTAATTTGTTTTACTAAGTATTAGGATCCCATTCCACGTATGCCAGAAACGTTAAGTGACATGTCAAAGTAGCTAAATACATCATGACCATGAATGACGACATTTAACTAGCTAACCTGCGGTAGCTAGTTGCTAATAACGCTAACGTTAGCTAACTATCTACCAAGCTGCTCCAAATGTATCCTAGTTGTGTTGCTAGTTAACGTTATTTGAAATGCAAACAACGGTTCGTGAAATATTTGTTAATTTGAAAGTTAACCAAATTATATTTGTCGTATCATTTAGCTAGCTAGCGTTAACTAAATTACGACTTAACGTTAGCCCCATAGAAAGCTATCAAGATAGCTAGCCAGCTAGCTGGTTGGTGTTTTCAGTGCGAGCAGGCAAACTGACAAGCCAAGTAGCTGTTCATTGTTATTACTAGAGAGACTGGTTTGGGCCTGATAGCCGTCTGGGGGGATTAACGTTAGCTAACGTTAGCAACCATAGCGTAGCTAAGGGCTCCTTTCCAAATAGGCTCTTTGTGTCAATTTCTCTTTGCAACGTTGGTTTGACACACGATTTAAGTTTATCTGACCTCTTTTTGCTTTGGGTCTTGTGGATAAACGTCCGGAGGTCCGAGTCGTGGCCGCTTCAGGGGCCGGTGTTCGTAACTTAAGATCCCGAAAGCAGCCATCATCCAGCGGCATCACAGCCAAGGCTTTCCCCTTTCCGTTCGAGTCTTGGAAGCCGGAAGAACGCCGACGCAGACCAATGCAGACAAGAAAACTCAAATATATCCCATAATACCCCACTGCATGTCATTTCATATTCTAGCTAAAAAATAAAGTTATTTATTATTTTCCCCCATTTTTACTCATGCTATATGTTTATTTATAAACCGGTTAGTTTAGATCCTGAATGCTGATTGGCTGAAACAGTATGTTTAATGCATAGTGTGGAATTTACTCTGTCTGATATTGCAACAAAGTGTATGTCCGCTAAACCGTCTCTTTTCATTGTACAAATTGTCTCTGTCTGGCTGAAGAAATAAATCGATTTGCTGAACAGAAAGTTGGATGAATATTATGTAGCCTAGCCCAGGGGTTCTCGAAGTGGGGGTCCGCGGTACTGTAGGGGGTATTTATTAATACTAACAAAAACAGATTCAACGAATTTTGGACAAGGCATGCGTGGATTACATTTAGAGGGAGTAATACAATACAACGTAATATAATGAATCTACAATTTATGTTTTTAACCTTGGGCAACATGTGCTTGGGAGGTTCACAAGGATATTGATATCCACAGTACTCCACCAACTATACATTTTTCAACTCAATACTTCTTGTATTCCCCAAAATGTATATTTCTTAACATTAATGCACTGTAATGTAAGCTTTAAAACAAAATGTGTAGAATTGTATGATATTAGCTTTAAAGCTGCAACAACAAAAATATTTATGCCTGTGACAAAATGTGTAGAATTGCAGGAAATTAGATTGAAAACGGCTCAATTTTCTCTCTGAAGCCAAGAGGCAGGGCTTTTTAAATGTTCCTTAACATGGCCCAAAGTCAGTTAAAAATAGCATACAAGGAGTTTATCTCACTTCAGTTGTGTTCTGATTATGAGGGTGCTATAACAAAAGGGGTCCATGGCCCCAAAAAGTTTGAGAACACCTGGCCTAGCCTATGGAGATAACAATTTGTTCAGAAGCTGTCTCATCATATTTTCATCTCAGACACCCTGGACACACTCCAATTTGCATACCGCCCCCAAAAGATCCACAGACGACGTAATCTCTATTGCATTCCTCACTGTCCTTTCTCACCTGGACAAAAGGAACAATTATAAAACCCATCTACACTGAACAAAAATATAAATGCAAAAAGTAAAGTGTTGCTCCTACGTTTCATGAGCTGAAATAAAATATCCCAAAAATTTCCCATTGCACAAAAAGCTTATTTCTCTCAAATGATGTGCACAAATTTGCTTATATCCCTGTTTGTGAGCATTTCTCATTTGCCAAGATAATCCATCCACCTGACAGGTGTGGCATATCAAGAATCAATGTATTGGTCACATACACATAAACTCAGCAAAAAAAGAAACGTCCTCTCAAACATACCCTTGTAAAACTGACCATCCTACCGATCCTCGACTTCGGCGATGTCATTTACAAAATAGCCTCCAATACCCTACTCAATAAATTGGATGCAGTCTATCACAGTGCCATCCGTTTTGTCACCAAAGCCCCATATACTACCCACCACTGCGACCTGTACGCTCTCGTTGGCTGGCCCTCGCTTCATACTTGTCGCCAAACCCACTGGCTCCAGGTCATCTACAACATCCTGCTAGGTAAAGTCCCCCCTTATCTCAGCTCGCTGGTCACCATAGCAGCACCCACCTGTAGCAAGAGCTCCAGCAGGTATATCTCTCTGGTCACCCCCAAAACCAATTCTTCCTTTGGCCGCCTCTCCTTCCAGTTCTCTGCTGCCAATGACTGGAACGAACTACAAAAATCTCTGAAACTGGAAACACTTATCTCCCTCACTAGCTTTAAGCACCAGCTGTCAGAGCAGCTCACAGATTACTGCACCTGTACATAGACCATCTATAATTTAGCCCAAACAACTACCTCTCCCCCTACTGTATTTATTTATTTATTTTGCTCCTTTGCACCCCATTATTTATCTCTCTACTTTGCACATTCTTCCACTGCAAATCTACCATTCCAGTGTTTACTTGCTATGTTGTATTTACTTCGCCACCATGGCCTTTGTTTTGCCTTTACCTCATTTGCTCACATTGTATATAGACTTATTTTTCTACTGTATTATTGACTGTATGTTTGTTTTACTCCATGTGTAACTCTGTGTTGTTATATGTGTCGAACTGCTTTTATTTTATCTTGGCCAGGTCGCAATTGTAAACGAGAACTTGTTCTCAACTTGCCTACCTGGATAAATAAAAGTGAAATAAATAAAAAATAAAAAATGTCAACTGCATTTATTTTCAGAAAACGTAACATGTGTAAATATTTGTATGAACATAACAAGATTCAACAACTGAGACATAAACTGAACAAGTTCCACAGACATGTGACTAACAGAAATGGAATAATGTGTCCCTGAACAAAGGGGGGGGGGGGGGGGGGTCAAAATCAAAGTAACAGTCAGTATCTGGTGTGGCCACCAGCTGCATTAAGTACTGCAGTGCATCTCCTCCTCATGGACTGCACCAGATTTGCCAGTTCTTGCTGTGAGATGTTACCCCACTCTTCCACCAAGGCACCTGCAAGTTCCCGGATATTTCTGGGGGGAATGGCCCTAGCCCTCACCCTCCGATCCAATAGGTCCCAGACGTGTTCAATGGTATTGAGATCCGGTCTCATCGCTGGCCATGGCAGAACACTGACATTCCTGTCTTGCAGGAAATCACGCACAGAACGAGCGGTATGGCTGGTGGCATTGTCATGCTGGAGGGTCATGTCAGGATGAGCCTGCAGGAAGGGTACCACATTAGGGAGGAGGATATCTTCCATGTAACGCACAGCGTTGAGATTGCCTGCAATGACAACAAGCTCAGTCCGATGATGCTGTGACACATCTGCCACATACCATGGCGGACCCTCCACCTCGATCCCGCTCCAGAGGACAGGCCTCGGTGTCTCGCTCATTGCTTCGACGATAAACGCGAGTCCGACCATCACCCCTCTCTCAGCCTATTGCGGACAGTCTGAGTGCTGATTGAGGGCTTGTGCGTTCCTGGTGTAACTCGGGTAGTTGTTGTTGCCATCCTGTACCTGTCCCGCAGGTGTGATGTTCGGATATACCGTTCCTGTGCAGGTGTTGTTACACATGGTCTGCCACTGCGAGGACGATCAGCTGTCCATCCTGTCTCCCTGTAGCGCTGTCTTAGGCGTCTCACAGTACGGACATTTATTGCCCTGGCCACATCTGTAGTCCTCATGCCTCCTTGCAGCATGCCTAAGGCACGTTCATGCAGATGAGCAGGGACCCTGGGCATCTTTCTTTTGGTGTTTTTCAGAGTCAGTAGAAAGGCCTCTTTAGTGTCCTAAATTTTCATAACTGTGACCTTAATTGCCTACCGTCTATAAGCTGTTAGTGTCTTAACGACGTTCCACAGGTGCATGTTCATTAATTGTTTATGGGTCATTGAATAAGAATGGGAAACAGTGTTTAAACACTTTACAATGAAGATCTGTTAAGTTATTTGGATTTTTACGAATTATCTTTGAAAGACAGGTTCCTGAAAAAGGGCCGTTTCTTTTTTTTCTGAGTTTATTTAGATGTTATTGCGGGTATAGCGAAATGCGTGTGTTCCTAGCGCCAGCAGTGCAGTAGTATCTAACAATTCACAACAATACACACAAATCTAAAAGTAAAATAATGAAATTAAGAAATATATACTGTAAATATTAGGACGAGCAATGTCAGAGTGGAATGACTAGAATACAGTATATACATATGAAATTGCATATGTTACATTACTCATATCTATATACTGTATTTTATAGAAGCTGTTTTTCAGTCTCTCGGTCCCAGCTTTGATGCACCTGTACTGACCATGCCTTCTGGATGAACGGGCCATAGCTCGGGTGGTTGATGTCCTTGGTTATCTTTTTGGCCTTCCTGTGACATCGGGTGCTGTAGGCGTCCTGAATTGAAGTGGATTTAACAAGTGACATCAATAAGGGATCATAACTTTCACCGGCATTCACCTGGTCGGAAAGAGCAGGTGTCCTTAATGTTTTGTATATTCAGTGCGTTCAGAAAGTATTCAGACCCCTTGACTTTTTCCACATTTTGTTACGTTACAACCTTATTCTAAAATTGATAAAGATGATTTGTTTCGTCAGTCTACACACAATACCTACCCCATAATGACAAATCAAAAACAGGTTTAGAATTTGTTGCTAATTAAATTTAATTACATATACATAAGTATTCTGACCCTTTACTCAAATGTACTTATTAAGCCCTTTTTACATCAGCAGATATCACAAAGTTCTACACAAAAACCCAGCCTAAAACCCTGAACAGCAAGTACTCAGTACTTTGTTGAAGCACCGTTGGCAGCGATTACACCCTCAAGTCTTCTTGGGTATGGCGCTACAAGCTTGGCACACCTGTATTTGGGGAGTTTCTCCCATTCTTCTCTGCAGATCCTCTCAAGCTCTGTCAGGTTAGATGGGGAGCGTCGCTGCACAGCTATTTTGAGGTCTCTCCTGACATATTTGAGGACATTCAGAGACTTGTCTCGAAGCCACTCCTGCGTTGTCTTGGCTGTGTACTTAGGGTCGTTGTCCTGTTGGAAGGTGAACCTTCACCCCAGTCTGAGGTCCTGAGTGCTCTGGAGCAGGTTTTCATCAAGGATCTCTCTGTACTTTGCTTTGTTCATCTTTTCCTTGATCCTGACTAGTCTCCCAGTCCCGGCAGCTGAAAAACATCCCCACAACATGATGCTGCCACCACCATGCTTCACTGTAGGGATGGTGCTAGGTTTCCTCCAGATGTGATGCTTGGCATTCAGGCCAAAGAGTTCAATCTTGGTTTCATCAGACCAGAGAACCTTGTTTCTCATCATCTGAGAGCCCTTTAGGTGCCTTTTGGCAAACTCCAAGCGGGATGTCATGTGCCTTTTACTGATGAGTGGCTTCCGTCTGTCCACTCTACCATAAAGGCCTGAATGGTGGGGTGCTGCAGAAATTATCGTCTTTCTGGATGGTTTTCCCATCTCCACAAAGGAACTCTGGAGCTCTGTCAGAGTGACCATCGGTTCTTGGTCACCTCCCTGACCAAGGCCCTTCTCCCCCGATTACTCAGTTTGGCCGGGCGGCCAGCTCTAGGAAGAGTCTTGGTGGTTCTAAACTTCTTCCATTTAAGATCTGTGCCTCGACACAATCCTGTCTCAGAGCTCTACAGACAATTCCTTCGACCTCATGGCTTGGTTTTTGCTCTGGCATGCAATGTCAACTGTAGGACCTTATTTAGACAGGTGTGTGCCTTTCCAAATCATGTCCAATCAATTAAATTTACCACAGGTGCTCCAATCAAGTTGTAAAAACAAAGGATAATCAATGGAAACAAGATGCACCGGAGCTCAATTTTGAGTCTCATAGCAAAGGGTCTGAATACTTATGTAAATAAGGTACTACTGTTTGTTATTTTTAATACATTTGCATTAATGTCTAAACCTGTTTTCCCTTTGTTATTATGGGGTAGTGTGTGTAGATTGATTACATTTTTAAAAGTTCTCAATTTTAGAAAAAGGCTATAATGTAACAAAATGTGGAAAAAAGGGAAGGGGTCTGAATACTTTCCGAATGCAAAAATGTCTCAATGGGTCTCCTTGTGATTTTTGGTGATGATTATCTACGTACCATGTCATAATGGAGCACTTCCCTATACCGTACGTCCATTCTGGCTCGATGTATACCCCAAAATGCATACATGTATGACCTTTGACCCTCCACGTTGGGCCCATAGAGATGTCACTACCATTCAAATTGTTCCATGCCTTCTTTCATGTTGTATTATGAAGTTAATAACATATCAATACCTTGTTTTGAGAAGATTGTTGTTTTATAATACATTTCTTAAATCCAGTTGTCCCAATTAACCGCATAGGGGTCATAACATTCATGCAGTGATTACCACAATTTATCAATGTCCGATAGTGGTTATCATACCAAAATATAGCTCACAGACATTACCCTTGCCACCCCATAGTGGACCAATATGTGAAACGTGGCCCTCTGGCCCATGGACTATTGATCTAATTAATTGTCAGAGCACCATGCATGCCAGGAAGGCACCATACGCGAGAACAATGAATGCAAGGACAATATTTCAAGTATGAAAACATTTTTATTGGTAAAGCATTTCTATGACAAAAAAAATCTTAACATTTAAGAATAAAAAAATATAGCAAATTACAATCGGAAGTCTTTTACAAGACCATCTTTACGATTTCTCTAGCAACATATTGCTTATTGCACACAATGTCTGCTCAGTGTATGAACATTTGTTTTTTTAAGGCATCTAGATGTTTACAATCCAAAACGTCATCCAAAAACACTGATTTGCAGACATTGTCTGTGGTTGTTTAGAACAAAAAAATACTCTAAATACTCAGTACCTTTCATTATTTGTTCCACAACTCTGTTTTGCTGTTCTTCAATTCCATGAATATAACTGTGCTTTATTACTACACAACAGAATGATTACACATTGATAAAAACGACATTCCTGCCATATACCCTGCAACAATACAAGAGACTATGCAGATACAGTTCCGACATACCAGCATAAGATTCACCCAGAACAGAACATAACACAAATGCAATTCCAAAAAGCATAGGCTACAACATTACTACACAACGAATGACATAACTGTAGAGGCACATATACACTGCATCTGTTAGGATTCACTGAAATGATTACCATATAATAATCTGCCTTATTATAACTTGACATATTATCAGTCAATATATTCCTGACCTTGCTCATGTGGAATGGTTATTTTGGTGTATCAAAGTGATTCTTTGGAAGTCTCAGTTGCCCAGTGATTTGACTGATGAATGTGCTGGCTGTATTGTTTGCAAATATCATAATATAAAATCCATTCCACCAACTAGCATTGAGGCTTATACAAGTGATAGGTTCCTTTCGAATTATATCAGTGAAATATATAGATCATTTAACGTTCTCTTCCAAGTCTCACTGATAGCCCTGTAGAGAGAGGGTGAAAGGAAGCAACATTCAGTGTTCTCAGACGCTTCAGTGTTTCATCATGGAATATAAAGTGCCATTGTAGAGTCATTGCTCTTGATTTGCACTTTCTCCTTTTGCCTCTGAGAAATGATCTCTTTCCACACAGCAGTAAAGGTCAGCAGGTACGATACTCCCAACTCTCAATAGATCCACATCTTTGATGCGTCTTTTGGAACATTGTCATCATACTCATGAAGTCATCATTGGTTTTTGAAATCAACAGACATCACTAGATTTAGCAGCGTTTGTAAGAACCTCTGTTAATGCCTTTTAAAATAACATCTTACTTGCTCCATGGCAGGATGGTAATCTTCAAAGATTGTGCAAGTCATGTCCTCTGCTGTATTGCCTCGTTTTATAAGCGCTAATTTGTACTCATTCGACTCGGTTCACTGCTCTGTGTCACTGAGCTTGCCGTTAGATGCCTCGATCATGGCACGGAATCTGGAGTTGTCATCTGCCAGCAGGGCAGCAGGGGTGTCGAACTCCAAAATCTGGAATGAAGAAAATAAACAAGTTCTGACCAACAAGTATTTCGACCCACTAGAGAAATGTTTCCTTAGGTATACAGTAGTATATCAAATATTTTGTTTAGTATATGCTGTTAACCCTTTACACTCGTACCAATATACAGGTTGAAAATTGCAGATATGGACACTGATAAGTGCCTAAATTGGAACACAGTGGCTGTACAGTAACATACTATACATGACGTCAGAGCTCAGGCTCTGTTCTTCACAGCGCTGTATGGGTTTTGACTGACAGCCGTTCTGAACTTGAGCACCCCGTGACAAGAAATTGCCCCCATCCCTCCTGCTAACTGGGAAATGTTCACTTTTTTTTTGTCTGAGTGAGGGAAAAGCTGTAAATTAAGAGGACTCAATGCATTTTGAAATATGAGACGTTGAGGATTACAATGAAAAATACCACTTTGACGTCAAACACCCGTGAGCCCAAATGTGCACTTCACATTTCCATATTATAAAACTCATGTAATATACAGTGTCAATGTTTATGATGACTATGTTTGATATACAATTACAAGATGACATGGCGTTATACCCTGGGTTGTCTTGAACAGAATGAGCCTGTTTGTTGTATTGTGATGAAAACTTGCCATGGACCACGCATCAATGCACTTAAGACTCTATTCTAAGCCCACCAAAATGATGTTCTGCTTCTCTGAATTGCCTTGTGAAAGCCTAGCAGTGTAATATTGTATTTTATAATTTAGCTAGTCATGTTGGTAATAGAACAAGCTTTCAAATTATACCCACCTGTCCCAGATTGAGATTTATAAAATGGACCGCTTTTGGATTGCGTAAACAACAGTAATTGTGTAAAGGCAGGAGTTTTCAGGGCTGTGTTCCAAACAAAACAACTACAAGTGTACTTGCTCTAGTTCCTCAACAGCACAGCTAGGAGAGCTCAAAAAAGCACCTTATAGTTGAATACTCTTCTGCATTGAAATTACTTAGGAACTGGGCACACTTTGGAGAAGTGTGACACCACTTGGAAACACCAGTTAGACCTCTCACTCAAATCCATGTCATTTTTTTCTCTTATGTTGCACTTGTCCCACATTTTCCAGGAATATTATCATCATGTTACTGAATGTATCCAGAGTATTTTCATATTTTGTTATTGTCAAATGAGATGAAAAGTACAGTAAATGTAAAATGCACATAAAAGCAACAGTGTAATGTTTGGGTTCATTATTGTGTCAGGTAAACTGTTGTGTCCTCACCTTTAGTCTAATCATTTGCCCACAATCTCCTAACTGTTCCTGTTTAATTGTTACCATGGTCATGCATATGTTTTCCATATTTCTTCTGTAAGAAACATTTCAATTTAGTCCTATCCATATAGGCCAATTCCCACAAGTGTAAAGGCGTTAAATACAATGCCTTCAGGAAGTATTCATACTCCTTGTCTTATTCCACGCTTTGCTGTTTTACAGACGGAATTCAAATTTATTATTTTCTTACCCAGCTACACACAATACCCCATAATGACAAAGTGAAAACATGTTTTTAGAAATGTTTGCTAAATTATTGAAAATGAAATGCAGAAATATCTAATTGACATAAGTATTCACACACCCATGAGTCAATACTTTGTACAAGCACCTTTGGCAGCAATTTCAGCTGTAAGAGCTTTCCACACCTGGATTGTGCAACATTAGCCCATTATTCTTTTCAAAACTCTTCAACCTCTGTCAAATTAGTTGCTAATCATTCCTAGGCAACCATTTTCAGGTCTTGCCATAATTTAAGTCAAAATTGTAACTTGGCGACTCACGAACATTCACTGACCTCTTGGTAAGCAACTCCAGTGTAGCCCTGTGTTTTAGATTATTGTACTGCTGAAAGGGGAATTCATCTGTCTGGTGGAAGACTGAACCAGGTTTTCCTCTAGGATTTTGCCTGCGCTGAGCTCCATTCCGTTTCTTTTTTATCCTGAAACTCCCCAGTCCTTAACGATTACAAGAATACCCATAACATGATCCAGCCACCATTATAATTGAAAATATGAAGAATGGTACTCAGTAATGTGTTGTATTGGATTTGCCCCAAACATAACACTTTGTATTAAGGACAAAAAGTAAATTTCTTTGCCACATGGTTCTGCAGTATTACTTTAGTGCCTTGTTGCAAACAGGATGCATGTTTTAGAATATTTTTATTCTGTAAAGGCTTCCTTCTTTTCACTCTGTCAATTATGTTAGTATTGTGGAGTAAAGACAATGTTGTTGATCCATCCAGTTCTCTCATATCACAGCCATCTAACTGTTTTAAATTGACTATTTGCCTCATGGTGAAATCCCTGAGAGGTTTCCTTCTTCTCCGGCAACTGAGTTAAGAAAGACGCCTGTATCTTTGTAGTGACTGGGTGTATTGATACACCATCCAAAGTGTAATGAATAACTTCACCATGCTCAAAGGGATATTCAATGTCTGCTTTTTACATATCTACCAATAGATGCCCTTCTTCGTGAGGCATTGAAAAACCTTCCTGGTCTTTGTGGCTGAATCTGTATTTGAAATTCACTTCTCAACTGAGGGACCTTACAGATAGTTGTATGTGTGGGGTACAGATATAAGGTAGTCAATAAAAAATCCAGTTAACCACTATTATTGCACACAGCGTGAGCCCATGCAACTTGTTAAGCACATTTCTACTCCTGAACTCCTGAAAGGGGTTGAATACTTATTGACTTAAGACATTTCAGCTTTTCATGTTTAATTAATTCCACTTTGACATTATGGGGTATTGTGTGTAGGCCAGTGAAAAAAAATCTAAATCGAATCCATTTTAAATTCAGGCTGTAACACAACAAAATGTGGAAAAAGTCAAGGTGTGAATACTTTCTGAAGGCACTGTATATATTTTTACACTATACCACAAACCCAGAATTAGAAGATGTCAAATGTGTTTCATTAGCCACTGGTATGATTCAATAGATACAAATGGTTACAAGTCCCTCTCAAATAAACACAGACGAAATAGAATGATATGGCAGCGTCTCAAATGGCACCCTATTCCCTATAGGCCATGGTCAAAAGCAGTGCACAACATAGGGAATAGGGTGCCATTGAGACACATTCTATATGTCTGTGGTGCAGAAGACCCACCTGTCCCTGGTCCAACACCATGACCCTGTTACAGCTCATCACAGTGTTGAGGCGATGGGCGATGATCAACGTGGTGCAGCTGCTGAATGACTCGCGGATGGTCTCCTGAATCAGCCGGTCTGTGTCTGTGTCGATGGCTGCAGTCGCCTCATCCAACAGCAAGATCTGGCAACCAAACACGTCACATTTAAGCACACTTTGCAGAGGTTCAATCACAAAGGTTGGTAGAATAAGGAAGTAACAATATAGAAACAACATTGAATATGGATGTGTATATTACAATCTTAAGGAGTGCTATAACTAGGACTAGTCCCTAAACGTCTTTTGTCGTCATCCTCATTTGATTGAATTTCCAACTGCATTGTATAGAATCAGAGTGACATTACAACACAAGCCATGTGGTGGCAATGTTACGCCTTGGAGAAGCTGCTGCCTTCTGCCCGTCTTATGTGACTACCTCAATATTAGGATGTGAGGCACAAAAGCTTTCCTCTGTGGTAACAGAAAAGAGAAAATCAATCTAACTGCCCTTGCCTATTGTCCTGTGTGTGTGTGTGGTGTGGAGAGAAAGAGACGTGATGCAACGCTAGAGTGTGTGTGTGTGCGCGCACATGCATGTGTGATGTGTCTGTGTTTGTTTACCTTGCTGTGTCTCAGCAGTGCTCTTGCCACACACAGTAGTTGTCTCTCTCCCACTGAGAAGTTCTCTCCGTTCTCTGTCACCTCGGACTGGAGGGAGTGGGGCAGTTGGCTGATCTGAACATGATGAGAGACAAAATGGAGTCAAAACACAAGCCACATATATCGTTTTCAACTGTTAAAAAAATCTCTAGTGGGGAACTTTAATCTTACACGGGTCTAGGATTTGTTATCAATTACTGTCAGCATTAGTAACACTATCAGAAGGTGTACAAGGCAATGAATAAATAGTATGATGTCAACACATAAGGACTACTTGACATTTGTATACTGACATTATCAATATATTGGGGTTAAACTGACATAGGAATGTATTGCTTACTCTATTTATGTTAACATTTACCATCTATCCCTACTTACCATCTCCTTTATATGGGTCCTCTCAAGTGCATTCCAGATCTGGGGATCTGAGTATTGATTCCATGGGTCCAGATTGGACCTATTTGATAAGGAAAAATAAGAATAAAGAATCAATCTCCATATTTGTAAACAAGCCTAGATAACAGTGCAACAAGAGTCCGGTGAAGTTGCCCATGGGGTCAGTTTGACATTTCCCCCACTAATGGTTAAAGGGATACTTTGGAATTTTGGGAAATGTCCTATTTACCAAGAGTCAGACAAACTCATGTCATGGATACCATTTGTATGTCTCTGTGTGCAGTTTGAAGGAAGTTGACGGTAGCATATTGTTAGCTTAGCGCAATTGCTGGAAGTCTATGAGTATCTACTACTCAGCTCCTCTCAAAAGCATGGAAATTAACCTAACTATTCAAAGGCTGGGTGGTTAGCACTTTGTAGTCTAAGTATTCATTACAAGTATATATGAAATTATAATGTTTTTATTATAGTTATTTCTGGAACTATTTTCTCCGGACTACGCATTTCATTCATCGACGGTGGGCGCAAGCATAGGCTGTGCGCAAGTGTAAACACAGCAGGCCAGCTGAGACAGCGGCAGTTTGAACGAGTTTGCTAGATAGATATCAAGTAACCAAAGTGTGAGAAGATAAACCTCACAAAAGAAAAAGAGTACATCAACAGACAGCCAATGCTCGTCCGGAGCAAATATTTTTACCTCGCAGCCGTGACTGTGAAGATTGTTGACACTGCTGGAAGTTAAAGGCATAAAAAAATAAATGCTAACCTCCTTGTTATTGTAATGGTGAGAGGTTAGCATTTCTTGGGGTGTGATATTTGTGCGTCTATCTTTCTCAGTCATCATTATTCACGATTCATTCTGGACTATCCGTAATCATGGTAGCATCCACATTAATGTAGAAGTGTTAAGAAACATTCTATTCTTATTTACAATAAAAGTGACTCCAAAATGACAACACGTTATTTACCATTAATTTCTATTGGGTACAAAATAACCAGAAACACAACCAAAACAAACAGCAAATGGAACCAACAAATTTAAAGGAATATGGGACAAAACACTAAACTATTGACTACTTTAATACAGATAAATGAATTTGTCCCAATACTTTTGGTCCCCTAAAATGGGGGGACTATGTACAAAAAGTGCTGAAATTTCTAAAACGGTCCACCCGACATGGATGAAAATACACTCAAATTAAAGCTGACAGTGTATCATTTCAAATCCAAAGTGCTGGAGTACAGAGCCAAAACAACAAAAACATGGTCACCTTCCCAATACTTTGAGCTCACTGTATATTTTTGGAAAGTTGAAAGCTTCCAAAGTTTTGAATAGAAAAAGGTCATTCAAGACGGTTGAAAGCCTTTTCAGCATCAACAGACATTATTGATAAATCGATATCTTGTTATTTAGCGTATTGTATTGAACTGAAACATGTTATTGTATTTGTTTGTAAGGGTCTATTTTTTATAAACCTTGTTTGATTGAGTTGCCATGAATATAACGTTAGCAAGCTAGATAACAACACTCCGACCAAGGATCTCTGAAAGTTAATGGTTTGCTCTGATTTTTTATAACTAGGGGACTATTATGAGAGGATCAAACTGACAAGCCATAAGATGAGACGTTTCCTGACGGATACAGCGGTCCCATCAGTGGCCATTCTACGCACGCCAGAACAAAGTGGAATGGGGGTAAGTGTGATGAGATCTTACATTATCTGATTGATTGAATAGTAGCTAGCTGCTCTCATGATAAAATGTGATAGGCCTGTCACTTTTCTTGTGGATAGGCTGTCCATTACATCTGTGATGCCCTCCGCTCAAAGCCAAAGAAAAGCAGAGTACAACAAAATGACTAAGAATGCTCAAAACTATGTGCTCTCCTTTTTTCATTATTCAACATTGAGTGGTGCCATTATTTTAGTCTTTATTCAACTTGATTCAAGTACTTTCCAACTAATTATACATTTTCCACATGCTTGAGAAACAAATAGATTGACTTGACTTTATAGTGTTAGCTATGTAATGCATGACATCATGCCACTAAATCAGAACATCTATTATGGCCTTCTTCAAGTGTGTTCTTCTTTGTATATTTCAAATGATTTCCCCCATTTCCTGTTCCCTTTATTGCTCACTCTGGTTTAGATAGAAGACGTGCCTGCCGTGGACAGTCCACAAGGAACGGACTCCATGTTTGCTGGAGTAACATCACATTCAGAACCAGAATAGAGGACAAGCCTCAACTTTTGCTGGTAAGTACTCAAAATATGCAATCAATGTTTACACTTCAGCACTTGTTTTGTCATATTAGGATGGTAATGCAATCATTGATGTGTCCAGACACATCTATTCTAACAAATGGACAGGTAGCCTGACTGCCCCTCCAGGATAGTTTTGTTGACTTGGGTAAAGTGGAGGGTTTATACCATTCACTGTAGACTACCACTGGACATAACAGCACCCCCATACCATTCACTGTAGACTACCACTGGACATAACAGCACCCCCATACCATTCACTGTAGACTACCACTGGACATAACAGCACCCCCATACCATTCACTGTAGACTACCACTGGACATAACAGCACCCCCATACCATTCACTGTAGACTACCACTGGACATAACAGCACCCCCATACCATTCACTGTAGACTACCACTGGACATAACAGCACCCCCATACCATTCACATAGACTACTACATAACATCACCCCCATACCATTCACGGTAGACTACCACTGGACATAACAGCACCCCCATACCATTCACATAGACTACTACATAACATCACCCCCATACCTACTTTGTACTGTCTATTTTATTGTACATTTGACCTTTTATTGATGTGCATTGTTTGAATGTCTATACTGTGGTGTAAAATACATAATGGTGTTTGCCTCTTCATCGATTGTCATGTCATTACATAGGTATACGCTGTTTTGTTGGCTTCTACCAATTTACCTTAAGTATTCAAATGTTACTGACACATGGATCTGACTGCTATATTTCATAATAAAAATAAGATGTTGTAGCATACTGTAATGAATCACTTCTAGCAGATAGAACCAATACCACCTATTTTGTTCCTAAGGGCATTTATTTCAATGATTTGACAGAATTGGTTAGGCAATGTCTGGCTGTGAAGCTGAATGTAAAACTCTTGTTCCCTCGTTCCAGTCGCTCTCCCTTCAGTGCCCACTCAAACACCAGTCGATATGCAACCAGCCTGTATTGACTAAGAACAAATAAGTTATTATTCATGAGTCGTTTGATCAAATCAAATAGTTTATTATTAGATTATTTGTATCTGAGTGCAATTATGAAACAACAAAAGTTACCGATAGATTATCTTCTTTATATTTTGTTACTGTGTGGTGGGACAAGCAAGAATAATGTACTTACCAGATAAGACAGCTGTCCATTCGGTCCAGCAGGTATGGGCTGGTTCTTACAGTTTCATTTTGGGATATGGAAGAATGTCTCTATAACTCCAGGATTGATAAGCGCAGAAAATTCCTCAGGGTTTTTTACAGTCTCTGGGTGCCTTGCTTTCTTTGTCATAGATATCAAGCCCCCCCAGTACGTAAATTAGGAAGTTGATAGAATCTCATTTCATAAAATATAGATTACTATGTATACCTTTGTTAGACTATAAATGACCAACCACATAGCTTTGTAGTAGTCAGGTCTATTTCCCTGCTTTTGAGAGGAGCTGGCTAGTAGATACCCATAGACCTCCAGCAATAGTGCTAAGCTAACGATATGCTACCTTCAACTTCCTTCAAACTGCACGCAGAGACATAAAATGGTATCCATGAGTTTGTCTGACTCTGGGTAAGTAAGAAATTACCCAATATCCAAAGGATCCCTTAAAAGGTTAGGATTGGGGGAGGGGAAGCTGATCCTACATCTGTACCTAGGGGAATCTTAGGTAAATCATTAATACATACCTGATAGTGCCAATGAAGAGAACGGGCTCCTGGGGAATGACTGACAGCTTGCTTCTCAGGTCTTCCAATCCGATCTGTGCAATGTTGATGTCGTCGATGGTGATGGAGCCCCCAGTCAGCTCCACCAGTCTGAAGAGAGCTACGCCCAGTGAGGACTTCCCTAGATAGATAGAAACGGGGGGTTGTGAGTGAACTACGATTAGTTCGGATAGATGATAACCACATCTACATGTGAAGATTACAGTTCACTGGATAATGATTACTTTTATTTTATGATAATCTTTTTGAATGAGAATCATTAGAAAACAAACACCATTACCATCAATTAAACCCATTGTTATTACATTATTTCTTAGTAAATACCAGGTAAACACCAGCGGAAACAAAGATAATAAAATGAAACATTAACGATGTAAAACGATACATGGGAATAACGGAGGGAAGTACCTGAGCCAGTGCGACCCACAATGCCGATGGTCTCCTCTGGCAGGATGTTAAAGGAAAGTTTCTTGAGCACCAGCGGCAGGTCGTCCCGGTAACACATCTCCACGTCCTGGAAGGAGATCCGTCCCTTATCTGGCCAGCAGGGGGCAGGAGAGGAGGGTCCAGTGATCTGCTGCGGCGCCTCACCTTCCAAGGTCTGAGACAGAAAAAAATAGATCCAATATGGAGTGCTAATCTCTGTATCTCTAATCCCATGAAGTAAAGACCTCTACCTCTCAATAGAACTGTAATTTATAGATCTCTAAAAGCTTGTTGGCACTTTGAGAGAAAAAAGTTGTTCCTCTGATATGAGGGTGTTTATGTTTTGATGGGTGTTGTGTGAAACAGGTCCTGTCATGTGCTGTGATGTGTGACGGGCCACACACTGGGTTCCATCTGCTTCCTGCTGGGCCTCTCAGAGACTGGGTGTGCACCAAACGGCACTCGACGCCCTATACTGTGGACTACTTTTAACCAAACCCTATGGGCCCCTGATCAAAAGTAGTGCACTACATAGGGAATAGGGTTCAATTTGGGATGTACTCTGTGTCTGTCTGGAGCTTACCATGACCAACAGCTTTGTGTTATTGGGATTGGGTTATGTGTGTGTGCATGGGTGTGCCGCGCGCAGGAATGTGGATTTAGAGTGTGTGTCTGCATGTGAGTATGCTGTGCCTGTATGTGTGTGTTGCTTCATCTGTGCCTGTGTCCTGCTGCGCTAAGTATATAAGCCTGTGTTTGTTTGTGTCACACCATGTGTGTACTTTCGATTCAGCCACACATGGTTCAGCCAATCAGCAACCCTTCCCCCGACTGTTGGCAGCAGCCCCTGGTGTCATTAGGCCTACCTACCTTTATATAATGATTGATCCTCTCCACTGACGTGAAGCGAGCCTCAGTCTCTGACAGCAATCTCACGGTAAACTGAAACAGACCGGTCAGCTGGAGAAGAGAGAGACAGCGAGAGAGAGACAGACACAGACAGAGAGACATAGACAGACAGAGAGAGAGAGAAGTGATTAGTCAATGATTAACACCCTCACACCCTATTACAATCAACCCAGGCTCACGTCAACACTAGTGTTGGTCACTGTGTGCGGTGATACCATTTGGATGAATGAGCAGCACAAACCATAAACCTTTACGGCCCCTAAAGACAGACATACAGTTGAAGTCGGAAGTTTACATACATTAAAACTCGTTTTTCAACCACAAGTGTGGTTAATCCTTGGGAGCAATTTCAAAACGCCTGAAGGTACCACGTTCATCTGTACAAACAATAGTACGCAAATATAAACACCATGGGACCACGCAGCAGTCATACCGCTCAGGAAGGAGACGCGTTCTGTCTCCTAGAGATGAACGTACATTGGTGCGAAAAGTGCAAATCAATCCCAGAACAACAGCAAAGGACCTTGTGAAGATGCTGGAGGAAACGGGTACAAAAGTATCTATATCCACAGTTAAACGAGTCCTATATCAACATAACCTGAAAGGCCGCTCAGCAAGGAAGAAGCCACTGCTCCAAAACCGCCATAAAAAAGCCAGACTACGGTTTGCAACTGCACATGGGGACAAAGATCGTACTTTTTGGAGAAATGTCCTCTGGTCTGATGAAACAAAAATAGAACTGTTTGGCCATAATGACCATCGTTATATTTAGAGGAAAAAGGGCGAGGCTTGCAAGCCGAAGAACACCATCCCAACCGTGAAGCACGGGGGTGGCAGCATCATGTTGTGAGGGTGCTGTACTGCAGGAGGGGCTGGTGCACTTCACAAAATAGATGGCATCATGAGGTAGGAAAATTATGTGGATATATTGAATCTTCACCTCAAGACATCAGTCAGGAAGTTAAAACTTGGTTGCAAATGATGGGTCTTCCAAATGGACAATGACCCCAAGCATTACTTCCAAAGTTGTGGCAAAATGGCTTAAGGACAACAAAGTCAAGGTATTAGAGTGGCCCTCACAACCTGGCCTCAATCCTATAGAAGTCAGAAGTTTGGACACACCTACTCATTCAAGGGTTTCTTTATTTTAACTATTTTCTACATTGTAAATAATATTGAAGACATCAACACTATGAAATAACACATATGGAATTATGTAGTAACCAAAAAAGTGTGAAACAAATCAAAATATATTTTATATTTGAGATTCTTCAAAGTAGCCACCCTTTGCATTGATGACAGCTGTGCACACTCTTGGCATTCTCTCAACCAGCTTCACCTGGAATGCTTTTTCAACAGTCTTGAAGGAGTTCCCACATGTGCTGTATACTTGTTGGCTGCTTTTCCTTCAATCTGTGGTCCAACTCATCCCAAACCATCTCAACTGGGTTGAGGTTGGGTGATTGTGAAGGCCAGGTCATCTGATGCAGCACTCATCACTCTCCTTGGTCAAATAGCCCTTACACAGCCTGGAGGTGTGTTGGGTCATTTTCCTGTTGAAAAACAAATGATAGTTCCACTAAGCGCAAACCAGGTGGGATGGCGTATCGCTGCAGAATGCTGTGGTAGCCATGCTGGTTAAGTGTGCCTTGAATTCAAAATAAATCACTGACAGTGTCACCAGCAAAACACCACCACACCACCTCCTCCATGCTTCACACTGAGAACCACACATGCAGAGATCATCTGCTCACCTACTCTGCATCTCACAAAGACACGGCGGTTGGTACCAAAAATCTCAAATTTGGACTCCGCAGACCAAAGGACAGATTTCCACCAGTCTAATATCCATTCCTCGTGTTTCTTGGCCCAGAAAGTCTCTTCTTCCTATTGGTGTCCTTTAGTAGTGGTTTCTTCGCAGCAATTCAACCACGAATGCCTGATTCACGCAGTCTCCTCTGAACAGTTGATGTTAAGACGTGTCTGTTACTTGAACTCTGTGAAGCATTTATTTGGGCTGCAATTTCTGAGGCTGGTAACTCTAATGAACTAATCCTCTGCAGCAGATGTAACTTTGGGTCTTCCTTTCCTGTGGTGGTCCTCATGAGAGCCAGTTTCATTATAGCGTTAGATGTTTTTTGCGACTACACTTGAAGAAACTTTCAGTTCTTGAATTTTATGGATTGACTGACCTTCATGTCTTAAAGTAATAATGGACTGTCGTTTCTTTTTGCTTATTTGAGCTGTTCTTGCCATAATATGGACTTGGTCTTTTACCAAATAGGGCTATCTTCTGTATACCACCCCTACCTTGTCATAACACAACTGATTGGCTCAAACACATAAAGAAGGAAAGACATTCCACAAATGAACTTTTAAAAAGGCACACCTGTTAATTGAAACGCATTCCAGGTGACTACCTCATGAAGCTGGTTGAGAGAATGCCAAGAGTGTGCAAGGCTGTCATCAAGGCAAAGGGTGGCTACTTTGAAGAATCTCAAACATAAAATATATTTAGATTTGTTTAACACTTCTTTGGTTACTACATGATTCCATATGTGTTATTTCATAGTGTTGATGTCTTCAATATTATTCTACATGGAGAAAAAAGTAAGAATAAAGAAAAACCCTGGAATGAGTAGGTGTGTCCAAACTTTTGACTGGTACTGTATATAACATCAAAAAGCCTTCATAAAAACATTCCCATAAAGGGCAGTCAAAATAATTCACCGATAGCAAGGACACACTCTAGCAGTGCGTGTCTGTTTACATGCGTGTGTGCGTGTTTACATGCATGTGCATGAATGTGCTTTTGTGTGTGTGTACCTGCACGGCATAGGATATAGCCAAGCCTGCGTAGGCTGGGGGGATCTGGTTGTGCATGAAAACGATGAGCAGGGCTACGGTGGTGATGAGAATGATGCTGATCAGGTCCAGTCGTACAGCCAGCCAGCGCATAGCACAGCTGAACAGATAGTGGGAAGCCTGGTTGGTGTCCAGTAAAGCCTGGTACCTGAGATACACAGAGATAAACCAATAGGAATGGGTAGTGAAAGTCAACGGACCAATAACAGACTTAGTGGAAGGCTGCTCAGTGCCCACATTAGCTCAGCAGAAATCAAATGCTACTCAACTCAAAAGTCCAGGAAATGTTACTAAGGGAGGTTATCTCATTATTAGTTGTGCAATTTGGGCGGCACCTAGCCTAGCGGTTAAGAGCGTTGGACCAGTAACCGAAAGGTTTCTGGTTCAAATCCCAGAGACAACTAGGTAAAAAAAGTGTTGATGTACCCTTGAGCAAGGCACTTAACCCTAATTGCTCCTGTATGTCGTTCTGGATGAGAGCGTCTGCTAATTTAAAAAAAAATGTAGACGTCTGTTGGGCGAAGTTAACTGGACATGAACTGTCAAAACCAATGTCTTATCAGTGTTTGAAAACACGTCCTGTGACAGATAAAGAAAGTGTCTTCCTATGAGCGCTATACGGTATATTAGTGTACTGTTCTCACCTGTGCAAGAAGTCGTCCCCTCTGCCATAAGCGTGAATGGTGGACAGCCCCTGGAGACTACTGGTGATGTGCGAGGTGAAAGGTGATTGGCTGATGTTCTCCAGACGCTTCAGCTCGCGAATCAGAACCCTAGTCAGACAAAGAGGAAGTGGAACGTCAAGTCTATTACTTAAACGTACCAGAGCACCACTTTAGGGATGCTAAAGAAGTCCACTCACTCACCATTTCTCTAACCTCTGACTCTGTGACCCCCAGACAAACCTCTACTGTTCAACTCTGTTCAACTCACAATGATGCCGCTGCAGTGGATAGCTGCAGTCTTACGGGCTCCTGACCAATTCTGCTATTTTGTGTTTTTTTACGCTGATCTTATACATAATGTTTCTGCCATAATTTCCTATGACTGAAAACAGATTCTGGACATCAGAATAGCAATCACTAACATCGATTTGAATGAAGATTTCTGCTTCTACAAGTCGGCAGCTCTAAACGTTCTGCTTATCCCGGACCAGGCCCTGATCCCCAGGACACGAAAGAGAAAGCGCCGGCGAGTCACAAGACTACGTCGGCGAGCAAGTAGACCGCCATTGCCGTCTGCTTTTTTTGGTGAACGTGCAGTCACTGGAGAACAAACAGGGAATACAGGGAAACTGAAATCTGTTTTACCTCATTTTTACTAGCATGTCACCTGTGCAACTAGAGGCAACAAATCTCTAGATCATGTTTACTCCACACACAGAAACCCATACAAGGCCCTCCCTCGCCCTCTCTTCGGCAAATAAGACTATAACTCTATCCTCCTGATTCCTGCTTACAAGCAAAAACTCTAACAGGAAGTGCCAGTGACACGCTCAATACAGAAGTGGTCCAATGAAGTGAATGCTAAGCTACAGGACTTTTTCACTAGCATATGTTCCAGGATTCATCCGATAACATTGAAGAGTTTACCACGTCAGTCACCGGCTTCATTCATAAGTGCATCGACGACGTTCCCACAGTGACCGTATGTACATACCCCAACCAGAAGCTATGGATTACAGGCAACATCCGCACTGAGCTAAAGCTGCCGCTTTCAAGGACCGGGACACTAATCTGGATGCTTATAAGAAATCCTGCTACGAACTTCGACGACCCATCAAACAGGCAAAGCTTCAATACAGGACTAAGATCGATTCCTACTACGCCGGCTCGAATGTAGTCGAAACTCACACATAGCCGATGTGAGTAAGACTTTTAAACAGGTCAACATTCACAAGGCCGGGGGGCCAGATGGAATACCAGGACGCGTACTCAGAGCATGCCAACTTGTTTCAAGCAGACCACCATAGTCTCTGTGCCTAAGAACTCCAAGGTAACCTGTCTAAATGACTATCACCCCGTAGCACTCACATCTATAGTCATGAAATGCTTTGAAAGGCTGGTCATGTCTCACATCAACACCATCATCCCAGACACCCTGGACCCACTCCAATTCATATACCACCCCAACAGATCCACAGATGAAGCAATCTCTATTGTACTCCACATTGCCCTCACCACCTTAACAAAAGGAATACCTATGTGAGAATGCTATCGATGGGGCTATAGCAGAGCGGGTCGAGAACTTTAAGTTCCTCCGTGTCCACATCACTAAGGAATTAACATGGTCCACACACACCAACAAAGTTGTGAAGAGGGCACGTCAGTGCATCATCCCCCTCAGGAGGCTGAAAACATTTGTCAAAAAGTTCTACAGCTGCACCATTGAGAGCATCTTGACTGGCTGCATCACAGCTTGGTACGGCAACAGCAAGGAACCCACCGCAAAGCGCTACAGAGGGTGGCGAGTACGGCACAGTACAACCCTGGGGCCGAGCTCCCTGCCATCCTGGACCACTATACTAGGCGGTGTCAGAGGAAGGCCCCAAAAACTGTCAAAGACTCCGGCCACCAAAGCCATAGAGTGTTGTCACTGCTACCGCATGGCAAGCGGTACCAGTGCACCAGGTCTGGAACCAACAGGACCCTGAATAGCTTCTACCCCCAAGCCATAATACTGCTGAACCAAACTGCTAAATAGCTAATTAAATAGTTATCCGGACTACCTGCATTGGCCAACTCTCTTGCACGGACTCAACCCACACACTTGCAAGTACTTCCACTAACATCCTAACACACACATAGCACAGGCACACACGCATACTGAGGCCGCACAAACACATACTGCTGGTACTGTCCATTATCTATCCTGTTCCCTAGTCACTTTACAATGTTATTCATTGTTTATTTGTTCCTTGTGTCACTATTTCTATATTTTATCTTCACTCTGCATTGTTGGAAAAGGACACGTAAGTAATCATTTCACTGTTAGTTTAAACCTGTTGTTTACGAAGCATGTGACAAATAAAATATGATTTGATTTACTCTGTGACCCCCCAGCCAAACCTCTACTCTGTGACCCCCCAGCCAAACCTCCACTCTGTGACCCCCCCCAGCCAAACCTCCACTCTGTGACCCCCCCCAGCCAAACCTCCACTCTCTGACCCCCCCCAGCCAAACCTCCACTCTGTGACCCCCCAGCCAAACCTCCACTCTGTGACCCCCCAGCCAAACCTCCACTCTGTGACCCCCCAGCCAAACCTCCACTCTGTGACCCCCCAGCCAAACCTCTACTCTGTGACCCCCCAGCCAAACCTCCACTCTGTGACCCCCAGCCAAACCTCTACTCTGTTAACTCCAGCCAAACCTCTACTCTGTGACCCCCCAGCCAAACCTCCACTCTGTGACCCCCCAGCCAAACCTCTACTCTGTTAACTCCAGCCAAACCTCTACTCTGTTAACTCCAGCCAAACCTCCACTCTATGACCCCCCAGCCAAACCTCCACTCTGTGACCCCCCAGCCAAACCTCCACTCTGTGACCCCCCAGCCAAACCTCCACTCTATGACCCCCCAGCCAAACCTCCACTCTGTGACCCCCCAGCCAAACCTCCACTCTGTGACCCCCCAGCCAAACCTCCACTCTGTGACCCCCCAGCCAAACCTCCACTCTATGACCCCCCAGCCAAACCTCCACTCTGTGACCCCCCAGCCAAACCTCTACTCTGTGACCCCCCAGCCAAACCTCCACTCTGTGACCCCCAGCCAAACCTCTACTCTGTTAACTCCAGCCAAACCTCTACTCTGTGACCCCCCAGCCAAACCTCCACTCTGTGACCCCCCAGCCAAACCTCCACTCTGTGACCCCCCCAGCCAAACCTCCACTCTATGACCCCCCCAGCCAAACCTCCACTCTGTGACCCCCCCAGCCAAACCTCCACTCTATGACCCCCCCAGCCAAACCTCTACTCTATGACCCCCCAGCCAAACCTCCACTCTGTGACCCCCCAGCCAAACCTCCACTCTGTGACCCCCCCAGCCAAACCTCCACTCTATGACCCCCCCAGCCAAACCTCCACTCTGTGACCCCCCCAGCCAAACCTCCACTCTATGACCCCCCCAGCCAAACCTCCACTCTGTGACCCCCCAGCCAAACCTCCACTCTGTGACCCCCCCAGCCAAACCTCCACTCTGTGACCCCCCAGCCAAACCTCTACTCTATGACCCCCCAGCCAAACCTCCACTCTGTGACCCCCCCAGCCAAACCTCCACTCTGTGACCCCCCCAGCCAAACCTCTACTCTATGACCCCCCAGCCAAACCTCTACTCTGTGACCCCCAGCCAAACCTTAGGGAGGGTTAAACATTTTAATTTCCCGTTGCAAAAATGTTTTCCATTGCGTGTTCTAAGGAACCCGATTCAACTTGTGAACTCATCACCAAACCAGACACACTAGATCAGGACAACAACAACATCGTGAAATATCTAGGTGGTCGAGGAGAGGGTTGACAAACACTGCATTATAACTCCAATGACAGTGCAGTTATCTGACAGGTTAGTGGACTATGATATGATGAGAGGACACAGGGGAGTCAGAGTGTAATTCTGCCCAGGACAGGACAACCATTTCCTGGCACAGCTCAGGCCATTCCTTGGCTCCGCTAGAATCATTTCTGATTGATGTGTGATTTTATGAGCCACAGACCCACACTACCACGACACTCGACTGAGTCAGCAGGGAAGTGTGAGAGAGAGGGTTTTATTGACAAAGGTGGGGTGGAGTTCTACTTTTAGGTCCATAGATAGGATAGGCTGCACATGTGAATAACAAGTCTGCTCATGAATCATCCCCGGCGGGAGGGAGGGAGGGTTGGAGGAGAAGAGGTCAGGGCATTAAAGAACATGACACTCCTTGTTCTGAGACAACCTACACAAACATGTTTATGCAGTTGGAACTTTCATCTCACGATGCCAGCTGGCAAAGTACACCACATCAACAAATGGGACCCGTCCCAAAAAGCACGTTATTCCCTATATTGTGCGGGCCCTGGTCAAAAGTAGTGCACTATATGGGGAATGGGGTAACTATATGGGGAATGGGGTAACTAAATCCATCTCTACACTTATCGTCTTTAAATCAAAGCACGCACGAGCATACACACACACGTATAAATCGATTGGTTGTAGCCTGACCTGGAGACGCGGTTGACAATGAGGAGGAAGGCTCCCAGGGGCAGGAGGGAGATCAGGAACCAGGGGAATACGATGCCCACCATGACCAGGCAGAAAAGCACCAGGGTCATGTTCTGGAGAAGCATCTCAGCCTGCATGGCCAGACGGACATCCACTGTGGATGGATGGATGGATGGTTGGTTAGTGAGTGAGTGAGTGAGTGAGTGAGTGAGTGAGTGAGTGAGTGAGTGAGTGAGTGAGTGAGTGAGTGAGTGAGTGAGTGAGTGAGTGAGTGAGTGAGTGAGTGAGAGAGAGAGAGCGAGAGAGAAAAGGAGACCGAAAGAAAGAGAACACAGAGGGAGAGAGAAAACAAAAAACTGTCACATCACACTGTGTTGTCTGGGTGGTATGGGGACCTCAAGGCTCGGAGTATGAAGTCAAGGCAAGACACCTCACCCTCGTCCATGTCTCGGGAGAAGCGGGTGAGAATGCGGCCCAGAGGTGTCGTGTCAAAAAAGCGCATGGGGCTCAGGAGGAGGCGGTGGAACAGCTTGTCGTGGAGCACCGAGGCAGCCCGAACAGTGCACTGTCAGACAAACACAGTGGTGTTTCAACACGGAGCCAGACAGAACACTGGTAAACAGATGGGTTGTCGGGACTTGGGAAAGCTCAACACCCAGTCGCAACAAATGCAAACATACAGTAGTAGGAGTAGACATTAGAGAATTGTTGCCAGCATTCACAGCTATGTACACACACTAGCTAACGCTCATATGACATGTTGCTAATGCTAGTTGGCCATATGTTGTTGTTGTTGATGTGTCCCTATTAGTAGTCACTGTGCTGTTAAGAGCAAGTGGAAAGTTTCTTGTGTCAGGCAAACTGTCAAATCATCAGACATGAATTAATGTCTGGCAGGCTGACACAAAGGTTATGAACCCATGTCTAGGTTAACGCAGTGAGAAACATCTGGCAGAAATGACTTTTGGCAGGAGAGAACACATTCAATCTATTCATAGAATATGCAACACTCCCACATTCACGTTACAGCTAAGGGTAAAAAAAAAAGAAAAGATTAGCCATCTTCGGGAAAAGTTTGTGTCACACAATTACGTGAGGACATAACCTCTGTAATGGGCTGTCAGGAAAGTTTAACAAACACAGGGGACATATCCAAAGGGACAGGGACACACAGCGGCACACGCACACACACAGCCATTAAAGCAGCGTGTCACGGCACTGGACATATAAATGGATTTAGCCTGCAGGCACTTTCAATTATAGTAGTGCAACTCATGAAAATGTCTTAAAGACAAATAGAGAGAGTCAAGGTTGTACCACAACAACTTTGCACTTCTTTCCTTTGAAACGGGCCTGAGCGTAAATCAATGAAAACCTGACTTATGGAGACTATGGTTACATCCAGAATGGTATCCTATGGGCCCTTGTTAAAAGTAGTACCCTGGAGTGAATCGGCCAGTGATGCACTCTCCTTTGACAGGCCATAGAGTGCATCAATGAATGATCCTGACATTTCAAGATGAGAGAACAATCCACAAGAACCACTCTAAAAGACATTTGAGCAAGATGCTTACCTTGACGAACACTAGCCCCCTCATTGTCTTCAGGAAGAGAGCGGCCCCCATGGACATCACATAAACTCTTGAGTAGTATTGAACGTGAGGGTTGAGCCTCATGCTGTCGCTTGCCAACCCCGCCAATGTTTCATTGGTTTCGTTCTCCAGGATTAATGATGTATTCTGAGGGCAGATGGAGGGATACACACAAGGCATTTCTATCCAATGAAGGAAATAAATTAAACAAAGCCAGCTGAGACAGAAGACATGAAAGAAGCAGCCATTTGGGTAATGTCGCTATTCCAAACACATCCTTCAATCAGACACGGACGACAGCTTCGCAGCACATCTGGTTTTTGCCGGCTCGTCTCGTTTTAATTACGTTTACAGAGACACCGGTACTTTTTTAATTACACGTGCTGAGATTAATGCTCTCACTTTCCCCACTACAACTCAGTGATGCACAGAAGTCGTTTTACTTGTGGGAGACAGCCTGCTACAGTATAGACATCCCTCAGAGTAGGCAGAAGTTGTCCTATCCCACTAACACAGCATCAGATATTTCTTTCAATTCTAATAAGTATTGTAGGTAGGGTAATCTGATCCTAGTTATGTGTCTGTGTGTAAGGCCATCAGAAAATCCAAACTCACCCCACTGCCCTGGCGGATCCAGTAGCTCAGCCACCAGTTACTGAAGGCGATGCTGCCAGTGGTGAAGAGGAAGAGGATGACGTTGATGATGAAGGCACAAGGGCCTCCAGCCGCATTGATGTAGGCCTTGTACACATCCCAGGCCACGGCACCAGAGCCCTTCTCCTCCGCTTTCATGAGCTGGTCTGGAGAGAAGAAAGGGAAGGAAATAAGGAAGGAAATAAGGAAGGAAATAAGAGGAAGGAAGGAATGAAGGAAGAGAGGAAAGAAGGAAGGAAGAGAGAGGAAGGAAGAAACCTGTGAGTAATTTCCTAATTTCAAGCCAACTGTTTTAAAGGGAACACATGAACACATTCTATTTGGCGCGTTCGAGTCTCACCTCCTTTCCCTTTCTCCACCGGAGGTCTGGCAACTTTGGCGAAATTCTCGGTGGTCTCAACCTTTTCATCTCCCTCTTTCTTCTCCTTATTCTTCAGGTTTGTTTTCACCAGGTTCTTTTTCACCAGGTTCTAGGAGAGCAAGCCAAAGAGACCTACAGCATAAGACAATCGGCCAAGTCATAACATTGCCAGTAAGTAATTTAAACAGAGATATTGGTGACAGGGTCTTTAGCAGTGTGACACCGATAAATCAATGCCGACCTAAATAATGAAAAGCCCTGTATGCATTAACATTTCCCAGCCACCCACTTGGCTTCTCCTGCCTCATGAATTACGCAGGATGTGATGTACGATAGTGTTGTGTAAAGAGGGATGGAAAAAGGTGTTTTTACATCGAGGAGAGCTGGGCTAGCCTAGTCCCAGATCAGTTTATGCTGTCTTGCCAGCTCATGCCAATGCATGACAATGACCATAGGAGTTGGAAAGGCTAGCCTGGTCCCAGATCTGTTCGCAAACAGATCTGTGATCAGGCTAGAGCTGGACATGCGCTCCGTGGTTGGCATTACCTCCTGCTGTACGCTGTTGAAGAGAGTGGCGTAGTCACGGTCTCTGCCCATAAGCTGGGAGTGGGTGCCATGCTCGGCAATCTGCCCGTCCTTCATCAGAATCACGTGGTCACACTCTGCCAGGTACTGAGAGAGGGTCAACACCAGTGAGATCTGGGATTCTCCTGATGAAGAATCCTGGGCTATAGTATGCTCCTCTATATTTCTATATGGCTTCCTTTCCTCAGCCTTCTATTTTCGGGACAAAGTCTTGAGAGTCGTCAATGGGAGACTTGTGTGAAAACTCAAGTTGCACTATAATCACCGACCTAGGAGGTCTACATAGGGCCTCTCTCATTTCTTTTCAGATTAGGCGTCCCAAAGATATACAAGAGAGTAGTTAAGAAAGCTATTTCAGATCATGAATGCCATTTCCTATCATTTGGCCATAGTACACAAGTCACTTATTTGCTGCAAATTCTTCTGTTTCTCACATAAATACAATTTGAATTGATCATTCAGATAATCAGAAGCTCCTCTTACCTGCAGTTGGTGTGTGACAAAGATGGTGGTCTTGCCCTTGGACGCCGTGCGGATGGCATTGTGGAAGAGGTGAGAGCCCACGTGGGCGTCCACGGCACTGAGAGGGTCATCCAGGAGCAGGATGGGCCGCTCGCTATACAGGGCACGTGCCAGGCTCACCCGCTGGCGCTGCCCGCCACTCAGGTTGGCACCCCTCTCACCTATCTTGAGTGAAAACATTGGGACAATGTTGACAAAATGTATCAAGGATAATTTCTGATTGATAGGCTTCACACAGAGGCAGCAACAGACCAGACCAGATATGTACTTACATAACACTTTATCATGTTCTCTCATAAAACACCACAATGCACCCCAAAGCATTCCATCTATAAATGCATGTACTACTTACTAGCCTGTTACATGGTAAATACACTTTCTGCTACTTTGGTATAGTGTAAGGCAAATGTATTGTACAGAATGGCCAGAGTTCATATTGAGAGCATCTCCAGCAGAGAGATGCAATAGTGGTCTGATACATACCTCAGTCATATCCCCATAGGGCAGCTCTGTCAGATCAGGGATCAGGCAGCAGGCAGAGACCACAGCATTATACCTAATAAGGAAACACAGCCAAGGACATAACTTAACATGAGAGGGAAACGCAGTCATGGTCCAGAGAAATGAGTAAACCATGAGTTAGAAATGAGCCTTTGGCCCTTCTGAATGTGAAACTATCAAACTATGACATCCAAACGTGACTGGTCATGGACTACAGATGAAAATGAGCCGTCTACCTAAATCCAGCACTAAGACACCTCTAAATGGTCTGCGTTGTTGCTTTCATTGTGTACTGTTCCATAATAAATGACTCAAAAGTCATAAACACGAATCAATCAATCTTACTTGTCTTCGTCATATTCTTTTCCGAACAGGATGTTCTCTCTCAGTGAGTCATTGAGGATCCAGGCCTGTTGAGCCACATAGGCAAAGCCGCCACTGGCTGCCACGTTGCCCTCCAGCAGGGTCATCTGTTGCGCACCAGAGATAAGACTCATGTTAAAACATACTAGAGGTAAAGCTGACCTGGGCTTTCACGAGAGGGAAAATACTTGAACTGCGTTTGATTGCCCGGTACAACGGAACAGTCCCAAAAGTGCAAAAGTCAAGCTTAATCAAACGCACCTCAAATGCTTTCCAGTCTGGTTTGTAGGGGAATGATATAGAACCTCACCTGTCCCAGCAGAGCAGACAGAAGAGAGCTCTTTCCGCTCCCCACAGCTCCACATATTCCTACCAACGCCCCCTGCAGATCAGAAGGATACCAGGGAGTATTGGTATGGATTTGTAATTGAAACGCACTCAGTCCATTTCAAAAGGAAAGAAGTTGCTGACTCCCTCCAATTGTCTACTCTTTCAGTCGTTCTCTTTTTTATGAGTTGTGCTACTATAATCAAATGTGCCTGCATGCTAAATCCATTTATCTTTCCAGTGCCGGTGACGCAATGCTTTAGAGCAGTGGTATTCAAACTTTCTCAGCAGGGACCCAATTTTTTTCCGCCAGAATTTCGGACGACACCATTGTTTTGGGCACAAATTTCTAGCAACCCCACCCCAAATATAATGACACATCCTTAAAACCTGTACATTTTGTGGACCCCAGGAAGAGTAGCTGCTGCCGCAAAAGCTAAAAATAAAATTCTCAGATGGAATAAAAAATATATACAGTACCAGTCAAAAGTTGACACACCAACTCATTCAATGTTTTTTCTTTATTTTTACTATTTTCTAAGTTGTAGAATAATAGTAAAGACATCAAAACTATGAAATATCACATATGGAATCATGTAGTAACCAAAAAAAGTGTTAAATACAAATATATTTCAGATTCTTTAAAGTAGCCACCCTTTGCCTTGATGACAGCTTTGCACACTCTCGGCATTCTCTCAAAAATGACTTGTGTCCTGCACAAAGTAGATGTCCTAACCGACTTGCCAAAACTAGAGTTTGTTAACAATAACTTGTGTCATGCACAAAGTAGAGGTCCTAATCGACTTGCCAAAACTAGAGTTTGTTAACAATAACTTGTGTCATGCACAAAGTAGATGTCCTAACCGACTTGCCAAAACTAGAGTTTGTTAACAATAACTTGTGTCATGCACAAAGTAGATGTCCTAACCGACTTGCCAAAACTATAGTTTGTTAACAAGAAATTTGTTAAGTGTATGTAAACTTCCGACTTCAACTGTATATATTTTACATCAACAAATAACCTTCAAGTCATTACATTTTCATCTCATATAAATATGAAAGAAACAAATAAATACATTTACTAAATACAATTTTCAGAAAATGTTTGAATACAATAATCTGTCCTCTGATTTCTTTGTTCCAATTGTATTCATAAAAAAATATATGTTTTGCAAACCCCACTGCGTTCCCCCCAGACCTTGAACACCACTGCTTTAGTGTGTGTGTGTATGTGTGTGTGTATATGCAGGTTTGCATGTGTGCGTGCATGAATATATTTGTCAATGTGTACAAGCATTTGTGTAGGCTGGTATGAATGGAAATCAGGGTTGTTTTGTGCGCGAGTGAGTACACCTGTCTGATTGATGGTGCTTGTTCGAGCAGTTTACCTTCTTGACGCGCAGATCGATGCGATGTAGGGTTTTGTGCAGCGGTGGGCGGATGATGGAGCTCTGGGTAGAGGAGATGGTGCTCTGGGGACTCTCCTGTTCCATGTGGGTAAGGAGACTCTGTCCGTTGGGACCCTCGTTGTTTCCCTTACCCTCTTCTGCTGTGATATACAAGCTCAGTTTCTCCTTGCGCAGTACTCGATTCATTCCACCTCTCTTGCACTGCTTCTTGGGGACAGGGGTGGCTTTGGCGGGAGCTTTGGCCTTCTCCCAGGCCAACGTGGCGTACCGGAACTCCACGGCGTTCATCGGGTCATCCGTTTTGGCCAACACAACCTCTCGGTCCTCCATCAAGAAGAGTCTCTGTTGACATGACATATGATATACTGTATGATATATGGAGAAGATTCATTAATGAACATGTCTATTTTGAAGTGTTATGCTGACAACAGTCCATCCTGACTGAACGCTACAATCATTCCCAATTTTGTACAACAATCTTGTCTGTCTTTCATTTACCTGAAATCGGTTGACTGCCACAGAACCCTCTGATAATGCTCGTACAGCCAAGGGAGTGACTTTGAGGGCAAAGGTCATGGAGTTGAAGACTGCAACAACGGTGAAGGCCTGAAGGGAGCAACATAGGGGGGAGTGGTCAAGTAATTTCACATTTAGTGGAATTCCACATATTTAAAAGCTACTGGGGAGCTTTCTATTGAAACAAACAACAAAAGCTACTGGTAGATATTGAAGTCACTTGACTCTTGAAAAGCTAGTGACAGCTGAGGGGAGGGGTTTACCTGGGCAGCAGTGAGGTCAAAACCCAGGGCCATGTGTAGAGTGAATGTGCAGACACTGGCGATCACCACAACGATGGGGGCCACGCCCACTGTGAGGCTCTGAACACAACCAGCCCTCTCCAGTATCCTCCTCTCCTCAGATCGCACCGCTGGGGGGGGGGGACAGAAAGAGAAAGCGTCAGAGAGCGAGGCAGAGAGCGGCAGAGAGTGAGCGAGGCAGAGAGCAAGCGAGGCAGAGAGCGGCAGAGAGAGCGATCGAGCGACAGAGAGAGAGAGCGCGCGACAGAGAGAGCGAGCGACAGACAGAGAGAGAGCGAGCGACAGACCGAGAGAGAGCGAGCGACAGACCGAGAGAGAGCGAGCGACAGACCGAGAGAGAGCGAGCGACAGACCGAGAGAGAGAGAGCGACAGACCGAGAGAGCGAGAGCGACAGACCGAGAGAGCGAGAGCGACAGACAGAGAGCGAGTGACAGACAGAGAGCGAGTGACAGACAGAGAGCGAGTGACAGACAGAGAGCGAGTGACAGACAGAGAGCGAGCGACAGACAGAGAGCGAGCGACAGACAGAGAGAGCGAGCGACAGACAGAGAGAGCGAGCGACAGACAGAGAGAGCGAGCGACAGACAGAGAGAGCGAGCGACAGACAGAGAGAGCGAGCGACAGACAGAGAGAGCGAGCGACAGACAGAGAGAGCGAGCGACAGACAGAGAGAGCGAGCGACAGACAGAGAGAGCGAGCGACAGACAGAGAGAGCGAGCGACAGACAGAGAGAGCGAGCGACAGACAGAGAGAGCGAGCGACAGACAGAGAGAGCGAGCGACAGACAGAGAGCGCGAGCGACAGACAGAGAGCGCGAGCGACAGACAGAGAGCGCGAGCGACAGAGAGCGCGAGCGACAGACAGAGAGCGCGAGCGACAGACAGAGAGCGCGAGCGACAGACAGAGAGCGCGACAGACAGAGAGCGCGACAGACAGAGAGCGCGACAGACAGAGAGCGCGACAGACAGAGAGCGCGACAGACAGAGAGCGCGACAGACAGAGAGCGCGACAGACAGAGAGCGCGACAGACAGAGAGCGCGACAGACAGAGAGCGCGACAGACAGAGAGAGCGACAGACAGAGAGAGCGACAGACAGAGAGAGAGCGAGCGAGCGACAGAGAGCGAGATAGCACAGACAGAAAATAGACAATGAGCTCTTCTTGTATTACCACTGTAGAGTCTTTCAGGAAGTTACGCCTGGCACTGTACAGTTATATTCAGCCCCAAACAACATTAGAGAGAGTCACTTACAGTCATGGCCAGAAATAAGAGAGACAAGTTGGGCCTCGCGGCCATAAATGGTATGAAATGGACTTTTAAAATTGTGGGCCATTGGCAGTTGTCCAAGTCAAGTGGCTTGTCATCCATGATTGTGTACATCTTCTAAATGCATGTGTTGGCTGCTTCACTCAACAGTCCATTCAGTGCACTCTGGCTCCAAGCCAAGGTTTATTTATTTCTAACACAGCCAAGGCTACTACGTGCTCCAGGAAAGCTATAACATGACTGCACTCCTCCTAAAACATATTTCATATTATTCTCCAGGGACTCACAGCACTGTTGTTGAATTGCCTTTGTAGAAGCTGCTACATATACAATGTATATTTTTATCAGCAGGTGGAATAGGGCCGTAAACTAACAACAGTAACTGAAGAGAACGATATCAGAACTCTTGATATGAAACACTCGATAGCCCTTAAGATGAATGTCCAATTAATGATCATAATAATAGGTATTATCACTATTATCCAAACAGCGGGCTGTTATGAGGATATGAGTCCAACCTGGCTAATTACAGTTATGATTAAAAGCACCAAACGCTTCTTATCCACAATGTAAGGCAGAGCCTCGTGAGAAATGTCCCCCCTCCCTCTCTAATTCTTCAATCTCCTCTAAGTGGAACAACCCTCTGCAGGTCTTAAGTATGAAAGAGCTTTAAACGCTTTTCAAATTAAACTTTGGGCGCAGTGATCCAATCAGGGCTTGTGTAATGTGGGAAGCCATGGAGGAAATCTGAGCCAATGGAACCTAACGTGAATGGAGTTGCCGGGTCAATTCCGGGGATGAATCTAATTTGAATTGATGATTGGAGGATTTGAACTAATGGATTTCAGGTAACGGGTTGAATTTCCTGGACTGACTGGAATTGAAATAGAATTGGCCTAACAGAGAAGAAAATGTAAATAAAGTCAAATAAAGGAAGTACGAATTCGAGAGGCGCATTCTCAGCTGGAAATAATCACTCTAACCCAGACGCAAAAACAGGAAGTGAGTACTATGATTTTTGCTGTGTCACTGGGACAGTGCTGTAAAAATGATGACTGCAGAGTCACTAGCCCCCGGGCCATAAACATGATGACTGCAGAGTCACTAGCCCCCGGGCCATAAACATGATGACTGCAGAGTCACTAGCCCCCGGGCCATAAACATGATGACTGCAGAGTCACTAGCCCCCGTGCCATAAACATGATGACTGCAGAGTCACTAGCCCCCGGGCCATAAACATGATGACTGCAGAGTCACTAGCCCCCGGGCCATAAACATGATGACTGCAGAGTCACTAGCCCCCGTGCCATAAACATGATGACTGCAGAGTCACTAGCCCCCGTGCCATAAACATGATGACTGCAGAGTCACTGACCCTGTGCCATGATGACTGCTGAGTTACTGGCCCTTTGTCATAAACATGATGACTGCTGAGTCACTGGCCCCGAGCTATAAACATGATGACTGCTGAGTTACTGGCCCTTTGTCATAAACATGGTGACTGCTGAGTCACTGGCCCCGAGCTATAAACATGATGACTGTTGAGTCACTGGCCCCGAGCTATAAACATGATAACTGTTGAGTCACTGGCCCCGAGCTATAAACATGATGACTGTTGAGTCACTGGCCCCGAGCTATAAACATGATGACTGTTGAGTCACTGGCCCCGAGCTATAAACATGATGACTGTTGAGTCACTGACCCCGAGCTATAAACATGATAACTGTTGAGTCACTGGCCCCGAGCTATAAACATGATAACTGTTGAGTCACTGGCCCCGAGCTATAAACATGATGACTGTTGAGTCACTGGCCCCGAGCTATAAACATGATGACTGTTGAGTCACTGACCCCGAGCTATAAACATGATGACTGTTGAGTCACTGGCCCCGAGCTATAAACATGATGACTGTTGAGTCACTGGCCCCGAGCTATAAACATGATAACTGTTGAGTCACTGGCCCCGAGCTATAAACATGATGACTGTTGAGTCACTGACCCTGTGCCATGATGACTGCTGAGTTACTGGCCCTTTGTCATAAACATGATGACTGTTGAGTCACTGGCCCCGAGCTATAAACATGATAACTGTTGAGTCACTGGCCCCGAGCTATAAACATGATAACTGTTGAGTCACTGGCCCCGAGCTATAAACATGATAACTGTTGAGTCACTGGCCCCGAGCTATAAACATGATAACTGCTGAGACACTGGCCCCATACCATAACATGATGACTGCCGAGTCACTGGCCCCGTGCCATAACATAATGACTACTGAGTCACTGGCTCCGTGCCATAACATGATGACTACTGAGTCACTGGCCCTGTGCCATAACATGATGACTACTGAGTCACTGGCCCCGTGCCATAACATGATGACTACTGAGTCACTGGCCCCGTGCCATAACATGATGACTACTGAGTCACTGGCCCGTGCTATAAACATAATGACTACTGAGTCACTGGCTCCGTGCCATAACATGATGACTACTGAGTCACTGGCCCCGTGCCATAACATAATGACTACTGAGTCACTGGCCCTGTGCCATAACATAATGACTACTGAATCACTGGCCCCGTGCCATAACATAATGACTACTGAGTCACTGGCCCCATGCCATAACATGATGACTACTGTCACTGGTCCTGTGCCATAACATGATTACTACTGAGACACTGGCACCATACCATAACATGATGACTGCCGAGTCACTGGCCCCGTGCCATAACATAATGACTACTGAGTCACTGGCCCCGTGCCATAACATAATGACTACTGAGTCACTGGCCCTGTGCCATAACATAATGACTACTGAATCACTGGCCCCGTGCCATAACATAATGACTACTGAGTCACTGGCCCCGTGCCATAACATGATGACTACTGAGTCACTGGCCCCGTGCCATAACATGATGACTACTGAGTCACTGGCCCCGTGCCATAACATGATGACTACTGAGTCAATGGCCCGTGCTATAAACATAATGACTACTGAGTCACTGGCTCCGTGCCATAACATGATGACTACTGAGTCAATGGCCCGTGCTATAAACATAATGACTACTGAGTCACTGGCTCCGTGCCATAACATGATGACTACTGAGTCACTGGCCCGTGCAAAAAACAATATGACTGTGGCCTGGTGTTTATCCTCACCAAGTGACCTGACCAGAAAAAAACCAATACAAGCCCAGTGTGTGTGTGGACGTGTTTAACTATTCTTGTGGGGACCAGAAGTCCCTACAAGAATAGTAAACGAACAAAAAGTTGACCAGCTGGGGACATTTTGTTAGTCCCCACAAGGTCAAATGCTATTTCTAGGGGGTTTAGGATTAAGGTTAGAATTAAGTTAAATATTAAGGTTAGGAGCTAGGGTTAGGTTTAGGGTTAGGATAAAGTTTAGGTTTTTGGGTTAGGGTTAGGGTTAGGGTAAGAGTACGGGTTAGGATTAGGGTTAGGTTTAGGGTTAGGGGTTAGGGAAAATAGGATTTTGAATGGGACTGAATTGTATGTCCCCACAAGGTTAGCTGTACAAGACTGTGTGTGTGTGTGTGTGTGTGTGTGTGTGTGTGTGTGTGCAAGTGTTACCAAACACTCACTGTGGATGTTCTGAGCGAAAGCGTTTTCCAAGCAATACATCTTGATGAACTTGATACAGCCGAGGATCTCATTCATGAGCCTCACGCGCTGGTCAGTCACTAACACACACTTCTTACGGAAATACGCTGTGAGACGTGAAGCCAGCATCTGTCCCGGATAGAGAGAAGAAAATAAGTAACAGAGGAGAAATGCGAGTGTCGTAACAGGGAAATGAAGGCAGACACAGTCTACATCCCTATGTTTCCCCTAGTGCACTACTTTAGAACAGAGCCCCATGGGCCCTGGTCAAAAGTAGTACACTGTATAGGGAAGAAGGTGCCATTTGGGACGCAGACACAGCCCTATTGCATCAGCTGTACGGCAGGGTTACTGCAAGGAACAGGCTATAAACGGCTTCCAAATCAAGGCAAAGGTCCCCAACAGGCAGGCTCAGACTGAAGCTAACTCAATTGAAAGACTAACAACAGCAAAGTCAACAGGAGATTGGCAGTCGGAGAGTTTTCGGGAAGTTAAAGGGCAACTCCACCTCAATTTCATTATCCCCAGCACAATACCAGTGTCAACATATGTGAAAACAGTGCATTTCTATGTTTTTTAGAAACAAATCAAGTTAAAAACGTTCTACCCGATGACATCCTCAAACATTATAAAAACAGTGATTTTCAAAACACAGATTTGCGGTGACCTGGGGAGCAAGAAAATACCCTCCCTAGATATCCGTTGCAGGTTTTGAAAATCACTGTTTTTTAACCTACCCTGTGATGCCACAGAGAAGCCATTTATAGGACCTTTTTTCTTATCTTTTTAACCACAGATCATAGAAGCAGGCTGTTTTCACATATGTAGACACTGGTTTACTGCCGGAGATGAAGAATATGAGATTGAAAAATGGCAGAACTGCCCTTTAACTCCCCAAAACCCTTTTAAGGGGAATTAACAGGCTGTGCTGTAAAGGATAACGGTCTGTGAAGTGAAGGACATTAACTTTAGTTCTCCAGTTATGGGGAAATATGATGCTGTTCATCACTAATACTATAAACAGGAAAGACAATTCATGAACGACTAAGTGCTGAGAATGAGATAAGTTCACAGGAATCATGCTCCAAGTAACACTGCTGTCAAAATAATGTTTACTTTCATAGTGTATTCTTTTTTCAGTAACTAAAGCTTTGTTCCTAAATAAATAAACTGTATGAAAAGGTAGCACTAAGATGCCTCTGAGTTAATGAAAGTGGAGTAACTTTCCTTTAGACATCGGTTCACATTTTTTCATTAGTCGGCACTTTTTTTCCCCATAAGGTGTGGATTCCTTTGTTAGGAGACATGTGGAGGACTTCCTACCATAGCAGGGTAGAAGAAGATGAATATGGCTGATCCGACCAGTGCAGTGGGTCCCAGAAAGTAAGCAGTGTAGGACAGACCCAGGATGCCAACCAGCGGGCCCCCGGCCAGCAGACAGCCCACTGAGACTGCCTCGTATACCCGCTGGCCATCGCTGGAGCAGATGTTGATCAGCTGTAGGGAGGGACATTGACACAGAATGTTAGTGGACACATTGAACAGACCATTTACTTCACAAGGACATAGTGAGTCAAAGAGAATGAAATTAACCCACAGAATCCTGAAATGCTGCAATGAGAATAAGCTACAATAGTAGTGCATGGTCAAAGGGCCGAGGCATTGGCAAGACATAGGATTTAATTTTTTTCATTGTTTGTTTCAATCAAACTAATACAATGGAGTTATTTGTTATCTGAGACACACCTACAATGTAACCACTAGAAGTGCATTTCACTTTCAGAACTGAAGGCAATGTCTGTGGGGTAGGATTGCACATTATGGGGAATATTCAGAGGTGGAAACTTTCCGTGGAAATTAACGGGAATATGTGAATTAAAGGAAATATATGCAAATGAATATTAATACCATTTAAATGTAGATGTTTTTTTGCATTGGATATATTTACCAAATCATATAGAGACAGAAACATAAACCTTTTACCTTATCATAAGTAGACATAATTGCAAATGATTAAATCCTTCCAATAGAAATAAAAAAAAGTATTTAGTTACGAATTTAACTTTAATTAAATGAGTTGACTCTTCACATGGGATGATTTCATTGAACAACAAAAGAAAGGGAATATTGAATGATGCCCAATGATCCATCGCATCTCCCCCAAAATATTTAAACATACATCTGTAAAATGATAGTCTAGAAACTAAAGCTTTGGTTGTCTTCCTCTCAGGCTTCCATGTTTTCTCCCTGGACCTCCTCAATGTCTACCTCTTGAACATCAGACTGAGGCCTCATCTTCACTGTCACTTTCCAACCTTGTTGAGGATGGCTCGTTGTCAGGCTCAAAAAGCCTCAAATTTGCCCGGATGGCCACCAATTTTTTAACCCTTGTATTGGTCAGCCGGTTGCGTGCTTTGGTGCGTGTGTTCCCAAACAAGGACCAGTTGCGCTCTGAGGCGGCTGATGTTGGTGAGATTTGGAGGATGATGTAGGAAACAGGGGAAAGAGCCTCAGAGACACAAAGTCCCTTCCACCAGGTGGCTGATGAGATATGTTGGCAGGACTGCCATATTGCATCTCCATCCCAAAGCCCTTGCTTGGAAGTGTACCTCGCCAGACTGCCAAGAACCTTGCCCTTATCCAGGCAAAGGTGGCGAGACATGGTAGTGATGACACCATAGGCCTTGTTGAGCTCTGCACCAGACAGGATGCTCTTGCCAGCATACTTGGGGTCCAACATGTACGCTGCGGTGTGTATGGGCTTCAGGCAGAAGTCTTCACGCTTTTTGATGTATTTCAGAACTGCAGTTTCCTCTGCTTGGAGCAACAGTGAAGTGGGCAGGGCAGTACGGATTTCTTCTCTTACACCTGCAAGCAGAGTCTGAACATCAGACAGGATGGCATGGTCTCCCTCAATCCATGCAATGGCTACTGCAATAGGTTTCAGGAGATTCCGGCTGCTTACCTCTGTCAAAATACATCATCCAGGAGGATCCTCTTGATGGGGCTGTCTATATCAGCAGACTGTGTGTGATATGGCCATTTCTTGGAGAGACTCCTTCGCCTCAAGGAGACTGTCAATCATGATGACAACACCACCCCAACGGGTGTTGCTGGACAGCTTCCATGTGGTGCTCTTATTCTTCTCTTTGCTTGGTGCTGCAATAACTTGATGACCCTTCACATACCTAACCATTTCCTTGGCTCTCTTGTAGAATGTATCTTCAGTGCCATGATGTCATTGAGCAGCAGATTCAATGCATGAGCAGCACAGCCAATGGGTGTGATGTGAGGATAGGAATCCTTCACTTTAGACCAAGCAGCCTTCATGTTCGCAGCATTGTCTGTCACCAGTGCAAATACCTTCTGTGGTCCAAGGTCATTGATGACTGCCTTCAGCTCATCTGCAATGTAGAGACCAATGTGTCTGTTGTCCCTTGTGTCTGTGCTATTGTAGAAAACTGGTTGAGGGGGAGAGATTATGTAGTTAATTATTCCTTGCCCACGGAAATTTGACCACCCATCAGAGATGATTGCAATGCAGTCTGCTTTCTCTATGATTTGCTTGACCTTCACTTGAACTCTGTTGAACTCTGCAGCTAGCAAATGAGTAGATAAAGCATGTCTTGTTGGAGGGGTGTATGCTGGGCGAAGAACATTCAGAAATCTCTTCCAATACACATTGCCTATGAGGATTAGAGGTGAACCAGTTGCATACACAGCTCGAGCAAGACATTCATCAGCATTTCTCTGACTACTTCCTCCATTGAGTCAAAAAACCCTTCTGATTCATCATTTTCACCTCGAATAGAAGTAGAGGGACTTTTGTCAGAGGTTGCTTGTTGTGAGCGCAGAGGAAACTTTATGCACTTGGCCAGATGATTCCGCATCTTTGTTGCATTCTTCACATATGATTTGACACAGTATTTGCAATGTACACCGCTTTCCTTCTACATTAGCTGCAGTGAAATGTCTCTCCACACATCAGATAGTGCCCGTGGCATTTTCCTGTAAAGATGAGAATTATTATTTTTCTTTTTAAATAAAAAATACAATTCCATCTACAGATAAATAGTTCAGCAGTTAGATTAAACACCTCCTTTTTAAGAAATGTTTTCAAATGAAACATGTATAGAAACAGGTGAATTAACACTCAGTTAGCAGGCTCAAGCAAGCTAAAACCCACATGGTAGCAAAAACTAACTAGCAGAAATTGTTAACAAGTTAGAAAGGATTTAAACACACGTTGCTGTAGGCTCCTATTTACTAGTTAACAAAAAATCATGTATGCCATATAAAATATATTCACCCCACCCAGTATTGTAATCAAAACTTACCAGAAAGCATGTAGTCCTTGGCTCAGACAGTGTAGTAGTGTGGGGCATCATTAGTGTGCAAGATCTTGAGAATCAGCTGTACGTGTGATGGAAGAATGCACTGCACATGTGATGGAAGAATGCACTGCACATGTGATGGAAGAATGCACTGTACATGTGATGGAAGAATGCACTGTACATGTGATGGAAGAATGCACTGCAAATGTGATGGAAGAATGCACTGTGCATGCAGAGGGTTGCAATTCCATTGAATTGGGGATAGTTTAACCAAAATATGCCACAAGACCTAGAATTGCCTTATGCGTATCACACAAAAAAGCTTCAATGTTATAAGCTAACTTCTTTGATAAATTTAAGCAAAATTCCCCAAATTCCCGGGCTTAACTTCCCATGGAAAAATTCCGGAAATTTACCGTAATGTTCCGACCCTTCGCAAACCTACTGTGGGGATAAGGGGCTGATTTGGTCCACCATCACACAAACACCCTAGCCTGTTCGCAGATCTGTTTGGGACCAGGCATGACAATGACCATAGGAGTTGGCTATACTGAACAAACAGATCTGGGACCAGGCTAACAAACACTCACCTCTCCAGCACTGATGTCTTTGGTGCTGCGCAGGCGGAGGATCTTGTGGAAGGCGAATGTGAGCGCTGCACCCCGGAGGCGAGCGGCGGTGCGGTAGTTGACGGCCCACATGAGTGCCAGCGACCAGGAACGCATCAGCTCCATCAGGAAGATCCCTGCCACTAGGGAGAGGCCATAGGGCAGCCAGGCCTCCGCACTCTGAGAATACTCCAGCAGGGCACGCACCAGGAGAGCCTGGAAATGGGAATGAGGTGGGAAAGGGAGAGGTAAGAAAGGAAGCGTAGAAGAGGGAGAGGAAGAAGGAGAGGAAGGAAGAGTAGGCAGAAAGAGGAACATTTGGAGCCAGATTAGAGACATACAATAAGGTAATTGAGGAAGACAGACGTAGAGTGAACTGGAGACTTTGGAAGGACAATGGGAAAGATAGGCAAAGTCTTAAATGATGACATTAGATGGTGCCCATCTTTCCCTTTCATTTGGGATTGAGCCATATGGATCTACAGTGCATTCGGAAAGTATTCAGACCTCTTGATGACTTTTTTCACATTTTGCTACGTTACAACCTTATTCTAAAATGGATTAAATAAAAAAATCAATCAATCTACACACAATACCCCATAATGACAAAGCGAAAGAAAAATTGGGGGAAAGTTTAGCAAATGTATTCAAAATTAAAAACAGAAATATCTTATTTGCATAAGTATTCAGACCCTTTGCTCTGAGACTCGAAATTGAGCTCAGGTGCATCCTGTTCCCATTGATCATCCTTGAGATGTTTCGACAACTTGATTGGAGTCCACCTGTGGTAAATTCAATTGATTGGACATGATTTGGAAAGGCACACACCTGTCTATATAAGCTCCCACAGTTGACATTGCATTTCAGAGCAAAAACCAAGCCGTGAGGTCAAAGAGCTCTGAGACAGGATTGTGTCGAGGAACAGATCTGGGAAAGGGTACCATAAAATGTCTGCAGCATTGAAGGTCCCCAACAACACATCGGCCTCCATGAGAAACAAGATTCTCTGGTCTGATGCAACCAAGATTGAACTATTTGGCCTGAATGCCAAGCGTCACGTCTGGAGGAAACATTGCACCATCCCTACTGTGAAGCATGGTGGTGGCAGCATCATGCTGTTGTCAGGACCCGGTGCGAGAAACAGTCACTAATAATCGTCAGAACCCAGAAGATGAGGCAGACACAGCAGTACTAGAGATGGTGGTTTAATAAAAGAACAAAATCTTCAGGCAAAGAAACTAAATCCACAATGTCCAAAAATAAAGCCAAGAGGCACAAAATGGAAATCCTCCAAAATACAAAAGAAACTCCACAAAGTGGTAAAAAACAGCAGGGAAAAAACAAACCTCAAAAGACTACTCAAATAATACACAAGAACTAAACCAGAGAACCTCTGGAAAATCCAACAAGAGAAATATCTGTATAAAACAAGGCTGGGGCTGGGTGCTAACTTACAAACACTGAGCAAGGAACTGAGGAACACACAGGGTTTAAATACTAACAAGGGAATGACCTACAGGTGCAAACAATAATTAGAGCAAGAAAAACAAAAGGTACAAAAAAGGTGCAATGGGGACATCTAGTGACCAAAACCCGAACAGTCTTGGCCAAAACCTGACAGAATCCCCCTCCTAGGAACGGCTCCTGACGTTCCTACCAGCCTTCTCAGGGTGGAGGGTCCTGAACTGACGAATGAGGTCAGGGTCCAGTATGTCCTTGGCAGGAACCCAGGAGCGCTCCTCGGGACCGTAGCCTTCCCAGTCCACCAGATACTGCCAGGACCGCTGCACCCGGCGGGAATCCAGTATCCGGTGGACGGTATAAGCCGACTGGCCACCGATGACACGGGGCGGAGGGGGAGGTCTGCCTGCCGGGATAAGGGGAGAAAAAACAACAGGTTTTAATAAAGAAATGTGAAATGTTGGATTGATCTTAAGGGATCTGGGTAAGTGCAGGCGAAAAGTAACGGGATTGACTCTCCTGGCAATCTTAAAGGGACCGATGAACCTCTGGGACAGCTTGCGAGACTCCACCCGTAGTGGTAAGTTCTTAGTTGAGAGCCATACTCTCTGGCCGGGGTACAGGGTAGGACCGGGACGGCGACGTCTGTTGGCTTGTCGTTGGTACTGCTGAGAGGAACGCAGAAGATTAAGACGTGCCTTCTTCCACGTAAGCCGACAGCGTCTGATGAACCTCGAGGCTGAAGGCACTCTGACTTCTGCCTCCTGGTCCGGGAACAATAGAGGCGCATAGCCAAACTGACACTCATGCGGGGATATACCAGTGGAGGAGGAGCACAAGGTGTTGTGCGCGTACTCGGCCCAAACAATGAAGGATGACCATGTGGACGGGTTGTTGGAAACCATGCATCTGAGGGTGGTTTCCAGCTCCTGATTCATCCTCTCAGTTTGGCCATTGGACTCCGGATGGTACCCTGAAGATAAACTGGCCGTGGCCCCTATGAGTTGGCAGAAGGCCTTCCAAAACCTTGAGGCGAACTGGGGACCTCTGTCGGAAACCATATCTTGCGGAATCCCAAAGACTCGGAACACATGGTTAATCACCAACTCAGCTGTTTCCTTGGCAGAAGGTAATTTGGTCAAGGGAACAAACCTGGCCGCCTTAGAAAACCTGTCGATGATGACTAGGATCGTATTATTACCATGGGACGGAGGAAGGCCAGTAATAAAGTCCAACGAGATATGGGACCAGGGTCGGTGGGGAATAGATAGAGGGTGAAGGAGTCCTTGAGGGCGGAGGTGAGAAGATTTGCCCTGGCAGCACACGGAACAGGCCTTGACGAAAATGGCAACGTCTTCTTTTATGGTGGGCCACCAGAACTTACGCTGGATGAACTCCAAGGTGCGACCTACGCCCGGGTGACAGGTGAGGCGAGAGGAGTGCCCCCACATAAGGACTTGGGACCTTGCTGCCTTGGGAACAAACAACCGATTAGCAGGACCTCCTCCAGGGCCCGGTTCGATGGCTTGAGCTTGTTTCACGGAATCCTCCACTTGCCACGAGATCGGAGCCACGATCTTAGCGGCCGGAAGGACAGTCATGTCAGTATCTTCTCGAATGGCAGGAGAGTAGATTCGTGACAAGGCGTCCGGTTTGAGATTCTTCGACCCGGGTCTATAGGTGAGGATAAACTGAAATCGGCTGAAGAAAAGAGACCATCGAGCTTGTCTGGAATTCAACCGCTTCGCCTGCTGGATATACTCCAGATTTTTGTGGTCCGTAAGCACTTGAAACGGTTGAGAAGCCCCCTCGAGCCAGTGTCTCCATTCCTTCAATGCCATCTTAACCGCTAGGAGTTCACGATCCCCCACATCGTAATTCCTCTCGGCCGGGGTAAGCCGGTGAGAGAAGAAGGCGCAAGGATGAAGCTTCTTGTCTTCACCCCTCTGAGACAGGACAGCTCCAACCCCAACCTCTGATGCGTCTACCTCCACCACAAAAGGTTCATCCGCCGTTGGTAGTGTCAGGATGGGAGCAGAGAGGATGCGCTGCTTGAGTCCTCGGAAGGCCGTCTCAGCTTCTCTTCCCCACAGAAACCTTGTGTTGCCACCCTTGGTTACAGCTGAGAGAGGGGCTGCCACCGAGCTGAAGTTCTTGATGAACTTGCGGTAAAAGTTGGTGAAGCCCAGGAAACGCTGAACTTCCTTAACGGACTTGGGGGTGGGCCAATCCGCTACCGCCCCTACCTTCTTGGGGTCCATCTGGACTCGACCAGGTTCCACTATAAATCCCAGGAATTGTACTCGAGAGGAATGGAATTCACACTTTTCCGGCTTAACGTACAAATGGCTGTCTAGGAGGCGTTTGAGCACTTGTCTGACATGCTTAGTGTGTTCTTGAAGGGAGCTCGAAAAGATGAGGATGTCATCCAAGTAAACAAACACGAAGATGTTAAGCATATCCCTAAGCACATCATTTATGAGCGCTTGGAACACAGCCGGGGCGTTGGTCAGGCCGAAGGGCATCACCGAGTATTCGTAGTGACCAGTAGGCGTGTTGAAAGCGGTCTTCCACTCGTCCCCGGGTTTGATCCGCACAAGATGGTATGCGTTCCGCAGGTCAAGCTTAGTGAAGACAACTGCTTCCTGGAGCAGCTCAAAGGCTGTGGCCATAAGGGGTAGCGGGTAGCGGTTACGGACGGTTATGGCATTGAGTCCCCGGTAGTCAATGCAAGGTCGTAATCCACCGTCTTTCTTGGCCACAAAGAAAAACCCTGCTCCCGCCGGCGAGGTAGATGGACGCATGAGGCCTGCTGCCAGAGCGTCCTTGATGTAGGTATCCATAGCAGCTCGTTCGGGAGGAGAAAGGGAAAAGATCCGACCCCTGGGAGGGCAGGTCCCCGGAAACAGGTCGATGGTGCAATCGTAAGGTCTATGGGGTGGTAGTTTGGTGGCCCTCTGTTTGCTAAATACCAGTTTGAGGTCATGGTAACACTCGGGAACTCGGGACAGGTCGATGGATTCTAGAGACTCGGAAGGGGAACTCTGGGAACTCGGGAAGATACAAGTGGCTTGGCACGTAGGACCCCACTGCTTGATAGTGCCCACAGACCAGTCGATGTGAGGGTTATGGCTGTGAAGCCAGGGGTAACCAAGGACGAGAGGGAACTCGGAACAGGAGATCAGATGAAAGTTCATCACTTCCTGGTGTTGGGAAACTGAAAGTCGCAAGGGGGTAGTGGCACGAGTGACAAGTCCAGATCCCAAAGGGCTTCTATCCAACGTAGTAACCCTTATGGGGTCACTTAGAGGTTCAGAAGGAACGCCATTCTCCTTCGCCCAGACCCCATCCATGAAGTTACCTGCGGCTCCAGAGTCTACCAAAGCTTGAAGAGAAAACTCGTGGTCGTCCCAGGAAAGGGTAACTGGAATGAGCAGGCGGGAGTTGGATGGATGGGAGGAGGTTATGTTTCCCGTTACAGTCCTCCCAGGCCTGCACGGGAGAGTGCGTTTCCCTGGAGCCCGGGACACGTGGAGCGGAAATGGCCCGGTTTGCCGCAATATAGACAGCATCGCTCCCTCATCCGGCGGTCTCTCTCAGCCTGGGAGATGCGTCCAACCTGCATGGGTTCTGGTGGAGCCAGCGAGGATAAAGGTGGAGACTCGGAGCTGGAACCGATAGGAGCTAGGGTGAGCGGTCTACGGTTGAGTTCTCTCTCTCTCAGACGCTGTTCTATGCGTGAAGCCAACTTGATAAGGGACTCGAGGTTGTCCGGTGGTTCCCGAGTGGCCAATTCATCTTGGATGGTGTCAGAAAGACCCTTCAAAAAACACACTGTGAGCGCCTCGTCGTTCCAGCCACTTGCTGCTGCCACAGTGCGGAACTGGATGGCATAGTCCGTCACGCTGCGCCGACCTTGGCGGAGAGTCAGGAGCTGTTTGGCTGAGTCAGGGCCGTTGGTAGGACCTTGAAACACTCGCTTGAATTCTTCAGCAAAGGTAGAGTAGCTGGCACAGCAGGGACTTTGGGCATCCCACACAGCAGTAGCCCAGGCTAGGGCTTTTTCCGACAGCAGGGTGATGATATATGCTATCTTGGACCGGTCGGTGGGAAACGACGATGGTTGCAGCTCAAAGGAGAGAGAACATTGGGTGAAAAACCCCTTACAAACACTCGGATCCCCTGAGAACCGTTGGGGAGGCGGCAGACGAGGTTCAGCCAGGGGGTTAACTGCCAGGGGCACTTGAATCGGATGAACTGGAGCAGAAGCGGTTGCCGGGGAAAGTCGATCAGAAATCTGCTTTATGGAAGTCAGCATCTCTGACAGAAGTTGAGAATGTCTAGCCATTAAGGCCTCTTGCTGAACCAGAGCAGCTTCGTGGCGTTGGACAGTCCCCTCGTGGTGGGACAGCATGGGAAAAAAAACCTGGGTACTGGCTGCCTCTGGGTTCATTATAATGGCTCAGTGTTTCTGTCAGGACCCGGTGCGAGAAACAGTCACTAATAATCGTCAGAACCCAGAAGATGAGGCAGACACAGCAGTACTAGAGATGGTGGTTTAATAAAAGAACAAAATCTTCAGGCAAAGAAACTAAATCCACAATGTCCAAAAATAAAGCCAAGAGGCACAAAATGGAAATCCTCCAAAATACAAAAGAAACTCCACAAAGTGGTAAAAAACAGCAGGGAAAAAACAAACCTCAAAAGACTACTCAAATAATACACAAGAACTAAACCAGAGAACCTCTGGAAAATCCAACAAGAGAAATATCTGTATAAAACAAGGCTTGGGCTGGGGCTGGGTGCTAACTTACAAACACTGAGCAAGGAACTGAGGAACACACAGGGTTTAAATACTAACAAGGGAATGACCTACAGGTGCAAACAATAATTAGAGCAAGAAAAACAAAAGGTACAAAAAAGGTGCAATGGGGACATCTAGTGACCAAAACCCGAACAGTCTTGGCCAAAACCTGACAGCTGTGGGGATGTTTTTCAGCGGCAGGGAGACTAGTCAGGATTGAAGGAAAGATGAACGGAGCAAAGCACAGAGATCCTTCATGAAAAGCTGCTTCAGAGCGCTCAGGACCTCAGACTGGGGAGAAGGTTCACCTTCCAACAGGACAACGACCCTAAGCACACATCCAAGACAGCGCAGAAGTGTCCGAATGTCCTTGAGCGACCCAGCCAGAGCCCGGACTAGAACCCGATTAAACATCTCTGGAGAGACCTGAAAATAGCTGTGCAGCGACGTTTCCTATCCAACCTGACAGAGTTTGAGAGGATCTGCAGAGAACAATGGGAGAAATACAGGTGTGCCAAGCTTGTAGAGTCATACCCAAGAAGACTCGAGGCTGTAATCGCTGCCAAAGGTGCTTCAACAAAGTACTGAGTAAAGGGTCTAAAAACTTATATAAATTTGCACCCAAAAATAAGTTATCAATTTTAGAATTAGGCTGTAAAGTAAAAAATGTGGAAAAAGTCAAGGGGTCTGAATAGTTTGAATGCACTGTACATAACTGACTGGGGTCATGAACTCATCTCAACAGACCACTCAAGGTCTGAAAATGTGCAGGCGTCCAAAATTGTAATTACAGTAAGATTACCAGTGCTACTATAGTTCAATCTATGCCAAATAAATCTGTACAGTAGGCCTACATAGCACCCAGGCAGGAATGTGAGACAAATGATTCATTGTGTAACTTGTAAATACAGTTGATAATTAGTGGAATGAGGAAAGCTGCTAGCATGTACAGTAGCATGCCACACATAGACCTAGCATGACATCCATATAAACAGCCAGAGGTGTTGATAACAATACAGCCACTCAATATCTCAGTTGAAAGGCAATTAAATTCGGAGTTCCTCATCCGAAATTGTGTTTAATATGGCTGTAATAAGCGCTGGCATTGTGGTTCAATACTAATTTGGGGTATTTTAGGTAGGAGGGGGAAATGAAGTCCGAAGTGTGGCAGTTGGAAAAGAACAGCCTATTTCTGGGACAAAGTGTAACCCTGGTACCAATGGTTAATCTGGAGGATTAATATGGGTTTCACCATCTAAAGCTTTCTAATCTTCTGGTATGTTTTCATTTAAATTTTCAGACCAGCGTGAAATTGGATGAAGTGCTTTTTTAAACAGTTAGAGCTAGGGTACGTCCCGAATGGCAATCTATTCCCTGTAGAGCAGCGGTCCCCACCGCAGGGCTGCACGGAAAGGATAAATCATTATTTTTTAAATCGGTAAAATAAAATAATAATTATATACAATTATGGGCTATTTGTGCAGTAATTACGCTGAACTTGGTGCAGTCTGTTGGTCCTTTTCTCACCACTCTAATATCTCCGTCACGCCCACAAGTTACAGATTTTGAATGAGTAATGTGCTCGCTGCGAGCAGTGTTGCCAACTAATTTTCAGGGTAAGTTGCTAGAGGCAGGTTGATATGTTGCTAAAAGTTGCTAAATGACATTGTGATGTCATTGCGTGATAACGTAAAACTGCGTCATTACGTAGAATACACAATAACGTTACTCAAATTGACTGGCCATCTCAGCATAAAATATGATTTGACATTTGTTATCAAGGTACAGACTCCCACTCTTTTCTGTACTTCTGGCTGTACAATTTTGATTGAGACATGTTGATTGATGTTGTAAGTTCTGTTCAAGATCAAACATTTGTAACCAACTATATTCACTGGGTTTGGCTCGTCGAACCCGTGCTGCAGTCAGCCAACAATGACTTGCAATTTGCTGAAATTGCTGCTGTCTGTGCACGAGCTGAGCGCCTGCTGCTGACGTCACTCACAATGCACTTTTGCAGCCAGGCACGTGTGTTGTGACTGAGGGTGTGACAGAGAAAATCATTTTTGTGTCATTTAGAGGGAAAATGCGTGCATTATAGCGTTTGAGTCACTTTTCAAAAGTTGCTAAAAGTTCCAAATACATTTTTAAAAGTAGCTAAATTTGTTGCTAGGTGATGTTTGGAAAAAAAGTTGCCAGGGTACTCTGAAAAGTTGCTAAATCTAGAAACAAAATTGCTAAATTGGCATCACTGGCTGCGAGTTCATAACGGTCTGCGTGAGCTTTGTTGCCCGCCGACTTTGTACTAGCTAGCTACGTTAGCTGACACGAATATAAACAAATAAACGTCGCTGGAGAGCTTCTTCGGAAGGGGTAAAGGATATTAAAAAGGCCCAACGACGATTACGATAATGCAAAGATAGCAGAGCCCGAGGCTGCAAAAAATAAATAAAATAAAGCCTCATTCAACAGAAAATATGAGTCCTACCTAAAATATGGCTTTATTGCAACAGGTGACTTGCATGCTCCAAGCCCCCTGTGTACAGTATCACGTTAGACCTACTTAAACTAAAATGTTATGAAAAAGCAGCTATACTAAACTTGTAGGCCTAATCGATATCCCACAGCCAGTCCTGGAAAATATTGTCTATATGAGAACGGTCCATGGTGCAATGGGGACCGCTGCTGTAGCATGCACTACTTTTGACTAGAGTCCTACAGGCCCTGGGCAGAAGTAGAGCACTACATAGGGAATAGGGCATTATGTGTGAACACATCCCCAGTCTCTGAGCCAGTATGCAGGCAGATTGAGGGCTGCAGCAGAAGACAAAGAAAGTAGGAGGGATTTGGAGTGTACTTACAGGCCCAATGAAGCCCGTGACCATGGTGATGAGGAGAGAGAAGATGGCAACCAGCATGCGGGTCTGGCAGAACCTCCAGAAGACGCGAGACAGTGATGCCCCGTCTTTCCCCTTCTGTTTCAGCTCATCATGCCACAGGTTCTCCAGTCTGACCATGGGGGGGAAGAGAGAGAGAGGAGTTAAGATGGACAGATGAAACTTGAGACCATGGCAATAGGATCTGATTAGCCTTCACCCAGTTCTAACCTTTTCCTATTCAAGGGATGGCAAAAACACCTGGGCCTCATTTATAACCGTTGCCTAAATTTGACACTAAATAATTAGCCATTTCTGCAAAGACTGTGCACACACAAAAATATTGCAATTTATAAACTTGGCGCACGCCATACATTTTATTTTATTTATGTAACTAGGCAAGACGGTCCCATTTGGGGTGATGCATGCTTCTGATATAAATCAGACACATAGTAAAACTGCGTGAGCGTGAAAGAGCATTATAACGCTGCCTGAAAAACGTCCATCATTCACCTTTTATGGTGACAATAACGTGCTTATGTGCTGTATACATTGGAAGTATTGGAATTAGGCCAAGACAGTTTCTAAAGGAAATAGCCATGGCCAACTTGATCAAATGTCTCTGCATGTTTTCTTTTGCAGTGACATTTGCTGTCTGACCATTTTTGAAAGAGAAAAACTATTGCAAATTGTTGTGGACCTGTAAACCGATCGTTTGAATTCAATACCGTTGTGCATTTACCTTTTCCCAAACCTAAATATACTGCACTGCCCGCGAATTCTGAAACATTGTCTACTCTGATGAAAACAACACTTTTTTGCTGTTGTAAAATGAAGGTTCAATTCAACTAGGCATGTCAGTTAAGAACACATTCTTATTTACAATGACGGCCTACAGTAGGCCTACTTAGTGGTAGCCTAAACACTTCAATGCAGAAGATCAACTGTCTGTTCACCTGTTAAATTCACCTGTATGTTATAAACAGCGCTTCCTTTCAGATCTATAGAGCAATAACAACAGTCTTATAATTATAATCTAATAGGCCCAATTAAATGAGAGATGCGCATGGTAATTTGTTGTATGGCTACTTTGGGAATATTAATTCATCATGGCCAGAATAGGTGAGGAACTTATTTTGCAATGGTTATGATTATTGTACTATGTTTAGAAATTAAATATTATAAATTAAATGCTCAGTAGCCCAATCTTTTGGCTACCATCGCTAAAAGAGATCTCAGTGATGTTGAATGAGGGATCTCAAAGGAGCATAGGGTGTTTAAGGGGTGTGAGTGTGTCTCAGTCACCAGATCTCAATCCAATTGAACACTTATGGGAGATTCTGGAGCAGCACCTGAGACAGGGTTTCCCATCACAATCAACAAAACACCAAATGATGGAATTTCTCAAAGAAGAATTGTCACGTCCTTCAAATAGAGTTCCAGACACTTATAGAATCTCTACCAAGGCACATTGAAACGGTTTTGGCGGCTTGTGGTAGCCCAACGCCCTATTAAGAGACAAGGTTGGTGTTTCCTTTATTTTGGCAGTTACAGTGCATTCGAAAAGTATTCAGACCTCTTAACTTTTTCCACATTTTGTTACGTTACAGCCTCTAAATAATTTTTGTCCATCATCAATCTACACACAATACCCCATAACGACAAAGCAAAAACAGGTTTTTAGAAACCCTAAAAAAAGTAAATATTACATTTACATAAGTATTCAGACCCTTTCCTCAGTACTTTGTTGAAGCACCTTTGGCAGGGATTACATCCGAGTCTTCTTGGGTATGACGCTACAAAAGCTTGGCACACCTGTATTTTGGGAGTTTCTCCCATTGTTCTCTGCAGATTCTCTCAAGCTCTGTCAGGTTGGATGGTGAGCGTCAGTGACCACCGGGTTCTTGGTCACCTCCCTGACCAAGGCCCTTCTTCCCCGTTTACTCAGTTTGGCCAAGCAGCTAGCTTTAGGAAAAGTATTGGTGGTTCCAAGCGTCTTCCATTTAAGAATGATGGCCACTGTGTTTTTGGGGACCTTCAATGCTGCAGACATTTTTTGGTACCCTTCCCCAGATCTGTACCTCAACACAATCTTGTCTCGGAGCTCTACGGACAATTCCTTCGACCTCATGGCTTGGTTTTAGCTCTGACATGCACTGTCAACTGTGGGACCTTATATAGACAGACTCCAATCAAGTTGTAGAAACATCTCAAGGATGATCAATGGAAACAGGATGCACATGAGCTTTATTTCAAGTCTCATAGCAAAGGGTCTGAATACGTATATAAACATGTTTTTTATACAACTGCAAAAATTTCTCAACCTGTTTTAGCTTTGTCATTATGGGGTATTGTGTGTAGATTGATCAGGATATATATTTTTTAAATCCATTTTAGAATAAGGCTGTAACATAAAACAAAATGTGGAAAAAGTCAAGGGATCTGAACACTTTCCAAATTAGTATGCCCTCTGCAGACAGATGAAGGTGATAGATCAGCTAATATTAAGATGGTGATGGAAATTAGCATTGAGGACAAAATGATTATCTTGGAAAAATGCATAATTCATAACAGTATTTTACACTAAATAGACTAATTTAACATTGTGGGTCAGATTAATCACAGCAACGGCCAACGAGCCCAATGGAGATGAGAATGGATGGCATGTAGGATAATAGTCGCGTGAGCATTACACGCAAGCATGTTAAATATGTGGTAATGCACTCTTTTACCGGTGTGTAAATTCCCCATGAAGAGGGAAAAATGCCTTGACAAAATGGATAGGAAGAAAAGGATAGAGCAGGTGCCACATCTAATTGATGTGTTAATGAGTTTATTACAAACGTTACAGAGATACAAAGTGCACTAACCCGTGCACATTCTCCCCTGGGCAGATTATTAAAACTTGAATTCACATTTACCTCCGAGCTGAGTGAGAAATTACAATTAACACTATATCTACACTAAGCCGTCTATGCAGAGAGAGGTTTGCAGGAAAGGAAACATTCAAAGCTTAGTGTAAATATATATCCATTTGAGTTTTTGGTTTGAATTGATATCAATGGTCGATACACCAAGCAGTTTAACTTAGAGAGAAGCCTTTCAAGGCTGTAAAAGGTATACAAGCAAAATAAATCCCGTCCACTGTCTAATGTTGAAAAGAGTCTAGTTGTAGTGCACTATGGAGTGTAATTGCACATAAAGCACCTATAAATCTATAAAACACCTTTCACTTGTCTTAATAATACTGAAAGTAACAAAATAAAAAGTCAGTGCTGCAAAATGTAGGCCTAATAGCAACACTTTGTACTGGCTCGCCTTACAAAAAAACGTGCCTAAGAAAACAAATGTGGTGACTGAATGCAGCTAGGGGCTAGTCTGCTAGCGTTTCATGAATAGCACCTTCTTTTGGCACTCAAGTGTCAACTCTCCCAGGGGGCTCTCTGGCTCCTCTCCCATCCCTCTCTTTGGTAGTTGCGTTACGTAACTGTTCTAGCCATGTAAACACAAAGTTAAACCCTCCACTCTACCTCTTTTTCTCAGACGTGGCACAAGCATATCATTGTGTCCGTTTTCTGGGCCACGTTTGGACCCAGGTCAGGGACATACTGCGAGCTCTTCTCATGCCTCTCTCCCATGTAGTCCCCTATAGCATGTTATAAGCCTAGCCGACAGGAATTTCTGCTCTTGATCAAAATGTGGAAGTCGTTTAAGATGAGTCACAAATGATCCACCATTTAATATGTCCTTCTTGTGTTCATTCATTCATTCATGAATGACAGATTCACCTCCATAAGGGTGAGGACACAAGACTCAAAGGATTGCTTGAAATGCTGTTTTGGCAGCCACACTGAGGCGAGGACGAGGGATAATGACATAACTGTTCTCTCTGTAGGCAAGACTGAGCGAGGCTAGTCCTGGCTAACTCTAACACCCTAATCTCTAATCCTAGGCTATTAATACCACCCTCCCTAACCGCCATATCTCTCCTGGAAGTGACAAGATGTTCATCAAATCAGGCAATCAACCTCTGTGGAGGGTGACTCTGGGAAATCCCACAAACGGCAAATGTGGAGGTCCACTGATATTACCTTGCGAAACCTTGGCTGCACTACTGTTTTCTGGTTTAACTCGCACAGGGGCAGGAAAAGGGATTCATCAAATATTTGTTGAAGGGGAAAACATTGGGTTTCTGATAAGATACAAAATAATAACCCTGTTGAACCTATGGAGAGTCAATGGACCATAGGGTGCTTGGGCATTGATGTTTGACAATAGCCTCACCTCTGACAATTGAATTCAGAGGCCTCGTGGCAGGATAGGCCCCATACGTCATCTATGGAGAGGCTGGATGTCTTGTGGGCTCTCCGTGCTAGTGGGGTGAGCCAGTGCAGAGTCATGAAGGAGAAGAGGCCAGCGTTGTCGACTGGGTGCTGGTGCCTGCGAGAAAGACAGGAGCAGAAAAGAACGGACTGAGTGAAAATCTAGGCACCATCTGGGTGCTAGGTGGAGAGAGATAGAGCGAGAGAGATTAAGCGAGAGAGAGAACACACTGGCCCCTGAGAGAAAAGAAAAGAGCCCCTGAGCCTTCACTTTGACCGGGGAAAGATGAATCATGAACCACCGTTGTTTGAACAGCAGTTTGCAGGCACTTCATAGAAATCTTGGGGAGCTGTGAAAAAAGTTCAGGGACAGTTTATCAGTCAGTGTGCGTTCAAACACAGAGCCCTCTGTTAGCGGGGGATAAGTCAATTCCCTTATCATGGCCTCCTGCTGCTCGCTTGAAACAGGAAGACTATAGTTGAGTCCCAAATGGGACCCTATTCCCTTCATAGTGCACTTATTTTGACCAGGGACTATAGTACTGTACTATGAAGGGAATTGAGTGCCATTTGGGATGCAGACATTTACCCTATACACTCACAACTCAGCAGGGCACACTGTCTCATGTTGACATTGCAGGATTTTTGCCGATTAGTAAAGGCTCTAAAACAGCGGTTCCCAAACTAGGGGTCCTGATATGAAAATGGGGTCGCGGGAGAATTTCTGAAATTCTGAAAAATATATACAAAAATAAATATATCGTCTTTGTATCTCAAAATCACTGTAATGTGGTTAACCTTAAAAATCGAAATGAAAATTATTCAAATCTAAAAGATAAAATTCAACCAGAGAGCTCCCTTAGATCATGGGAAAAGGCCTCACTTGACTGTTGCACTTTAATCATTCCCACGGTGAATGGCTAGGCCTGTTACGCTATGAAACCACACACTATTGCAGAGACTTTGATATTACCGTCCGCAATTGAAAACAATGTGTGGGGAGGCACAAACTCAAATCAATACCTTTGTCATATAACACTGTTAAAAAAATGTATGCTATTACAACAGTATGGCGGGCAGGCCGCTGCACTCTAGTTATGAATGTGTCTCCCTCTGCCATATGGACACATTGTATGATACACCAAAAGCAACTGGTGGCAAGAGAGCGGAGCACAGGACTCTGAGATACTGTATACCGCAGCAGGTAACTTCGATTGTAAACTACCACATCCACTGAGCGAACGCCTGTTTGCAAAGTTATGTGGAGATATGATATCAGAGCATGACAATGTTCTATTTCACACTGAGGCTTTGTGGTTATCGAGGGGGAGAGTTGGAAAGATTTTTTTGCTTTGAGAGAGGAACTGTTGTGTCTCCTTGCCTACGTAACAGACATATTTGGGAAACTGAACGAACTGAACACAAGCATGCAGGGGAAATACAAAAACATTCTACAGACAAGTGACCGAATCAGTGGAAATAATTCTTATTGGACAGAGTCTTTCAAAAGTGAACCATGCCCCCTTCCCTTCGGCTGTGCATGTTTCCTAACAAAAAACAGCATTAATAAGTGTCCCACACAAGGGACGACTGCTCACCTCCAATGCTTGGAAGAGCACTTTGGTACCTACTTCCCAATCCGTTTGACTGTAATTCTGGCTCAGTTGCGATTCCGGTGAGTGAAATTTAACCGAATGCATTCATGGGTCACTACAGAGGAGTTTTGGTTACTGACTCAAAGGGAATAGCCTGCCGTCTCCCTCTGAGTATTAAGGTTGCGTTCAAAACAACTAGGAACTCGTCCGGGTTAGGGAGGGTTTGGCCGGCCGGGAAGTCCTTGTCCCATCGCGCTCTGGCGACTCCTAGTGGTGGGCCGGGCTTGGCTGTCTTCCGGGTTAAGCGAGCGGTGTGTCAAGAAGCAATGCGGCTTGGCAGGGTCATGTTTCGGAGGACACATGGCTCTCGACCTTCGCCTCTCCCAAGTCCGTATGGGAGTTGCAGCGATGGGACAAGACTAACTACCAATTGGATATTACGAAATTGGGGGAGAAAAAGGGGTAAAAAAGTACCAAAAATTAAAAATATTTTATGTGATGGTGAGTTGAGAAGACAGTCAGAAATAATGCTAGAATGTTTTTCAATTGACTGTCATAGCACCAAATTAAAAAAATAAACATTGTCTGTTAATTACAATTTTTTCACATGGTGGAGGTCGCAAGAATTTTCAGATATCAAAATGGGGTCGTGGGCCCAAAAAGTTTAGGAACCCTAGGCCTAAAAAGAGGGTGCTTACTTGTGCGTTATCCTGAAGGGCTTCAGTATCTGCAGGCTGTGACGATAGCGGCCAGCCCTCCGCCTGGGACTGGTCCACGGCACAACCTCCCTCTGGCCTTCCTCTTCATCGGGGTCGGGTAAGGTTGGGGTTGCGGGGGAGGTCAGGGGCAAGCCCTCCACCCTGCCAACTGCCTCCAGAGCATCGGGGAACATGGCTGACCTTCTGTAGAGGGGAAAATGCAAACACAAAAGTTAGTTGACATGTAAAAGTGTTCGAACTGGCCCTTTCTGTGAGAAACCTGGGTTGGAGTTGAATTAGGGTTTTTGGAGAGACACTTAAACAATCTGAATAACCTAACAGCAAGTTTGAGTGCAGTGATTTCAAGCACTTGAGTTGAAAAGTCCTCATAGCAAATAATGGGCCATTTTCAATTCATGAATTTCAGTTAACTCTTTAAATTAAATCAAATCTTGGTGGGAACCCTTTCTATCCATCTATTGCCTAATCACCTCTTTTCTGAGCCCTATTAGAGAAGTATATTTGTTTTGCTGACTCACCTGTGGAGACCTGGTATGACTGAAAAGCACCTTGCTCATGTAACAATATTGCTTCTGGCCCTCTCCATGTTCTAAACTAGCCTTGAACCAGAGACCTTCTGAACACATCAACAACAGCCTCCCATGAATCATCGGTACCTATGGCTCCACAAAAGCTGCGGCCCTTGCAGGGCAAGGGAAACAACTACTTCAAGGTCTCAGGCCTAGTGTCACCGACTTTAACGCTATCTAGTTAGCCATTTCACACCAGTTACACTCAGGTTGTGCCCCCCACAGCCACAAATATGAAGTGCTTATCTATTTAAAGACGCCCGCTGGCGGCTTCAAGGGCTTGGGAAACATTGAGAGGAGGGAGGATATTTGAGCCGCTTGTGTGTTCGCACAGCGTCAGTGATCCTTCTATGGCAAAGCTCCACGATAAGGTCACTCAGAGTACTATGTTGCAGATCGACCTTGGCCAGGGAAAGGACAGCAATGTGGACTAAGACGAAAGGTTTATTTAAGAATGTATTTATTGACACAGACATGCTACCAATAAAGTTTAGCAAGGAAAAGCGGCCATAGGTCTACTACACCCAATGGGTCAGACACACACACACAGTAAAGTAGCATGTTGCAAGAGTCAGTTACAGTTCTGTGTACGTCAGACAGATCTTATCGGTATATGCGCTGAAAAGTAGCACTGTAAGAGTCAGTGTACAGTGTCTGTAGCATGAGAACTGCAGAGAAGTGAGACGTTTCACTTGACATACGAGAGAAAGTGATATTCCCCCGCCCCTTCCAACCTTTATCACGTGGCCCCTTCATCATGTGAAGTTTGTCACCAGGCTGATAACTTTGCAGAACCAGCTGCTATAGCAGAGACCATGCCTAAATAATTCCTAAACAGGCACCGTCAAGCAAACAGCCCCTGGACTGCCCAAACATGTTGATCAAGTTAATATCCTTATACAATTTCCTTATGTCAAATAAGTCCTGTAGGTTGGGTAAGTGCATATACTCAATAGTCCACTAAAAACATGAACTTAGCGAACGATAAAAGGACAACAAAACAAATATATATAATGATGCCAAAGCAGGTTAATATTAACCCAAGTTCCATTGTAGACTGTACTTTTAATTGACCCACGTTAAAAGGATGTGACCGGAGCATAAGCAAACAAAACATTTTTGTTAACCCTACATTCGAACTGCCCTGTTTGCTGGCAATGTCAAGTCCAAATAAATGAGAGGTCATTCAGTACAAAATCAATTTTGTCTGGGAAAAATTATGCACTGATGTAATTAGAAAATGGTATATCATTTGTAACAACCACAATCACCAAAATCCTTCACAATCATCATCTCCAGTGAAACATTGTAAAAAGTTGTCAACATCTACATTATTCTGTGTAAGAAACTTACATGTGCAAGTCTGCAGTCTGCCCTCAGTTGTCCCCCAGCGGTGCAGCTCTCAAATCTGATGTTTATGAATATTGGTTGAGGTATGGTCATTGGGTTTGATACCACTTTCGAAGGTTGCATCTACTTTTCTCTTAATAAAATACATAGGCAACACTTCTATAACATCAACTTTAAAATAATTAGCCATCTCCCACAGAATGTTTCTTGCTAGTTGTGTTACCACTTTTTCCGGACCTCTTTTCTTCCACTCAGTGCATACGGAATTCCCGATATCCACATGACGTCATCGCTGCTCAACCAACCGTAGCCTTGCTTGCATCGTCGCCGTAGCAACGTGAATGGTGACTACAAGAAAGCCACGTGGTGATCTCCAGCAGGGCGCGCGAACAGCTTACGTTTCTCTGTCTATATTTGGCTATGGAGAGAAGGTAAACAGCAGTCCAGCCAAGGCCATGGAGCTGAGTTGTGTGCTCTTTGACGCTTAGTTGGGTTGGGTGCATGTGATTTCCAAAAGGAAGAACATTGACAGAATAATCATCTAGATAACATGGTGGCTTTAAGCATGCCTGCATTGCATCATGAATGGATGCAAGCTCCCTAAATAAAATAAGGAATATTGTGCTCTGTTGTTGATAAGATGCACTGATTCCTTATGAAAAACACGGGGTTGAGAGACCTATGTAATTTCTTGTTGTCCGACGTAGGTGTCAAAATCAATCTATTTTGCACAATGTATTTCAATAAACTATTGAAAGTAACTTTGAAAAATAATAATTTGGTGGGTGCTTTTGTTTGTCCTATTTCACACATGTACAAGTGTGTATTAATTTGCATGTGTAAATTGGATGGTGCTTTTTTACATATTCCAACTCTCCCGAAACACCCTCGGAGAGTGGAATCACAGCTGGGGTCTGCAATTATTAACGGTGACCATGGAGCAATTAGGACAGATTTTTCACCTTGTCAGCTCGGGGATTCGAACTAGCGACCATTCAGTTACTAGGATCTAACCACTAGGCTACCAGCCACCCTGTGTTTGTGTGTATAGGAACTGGTGCCGAGGGTAGTCATTAGTATTCTTACAGTTGGTGTAATGGCCAGGCTGTAGCTCTTAGTAGGGATGTCTGCACCAGGCTGTGTTTACCCAGCTGACGGGGGAGTGGGTGGGGGAGACAAAGTTATATTTTTTGCAACTGAATAGTCAGTCGGCCCCTGGCAAGATGTGATGAAAAAGATAATGTTTCCGGTAGATGTATGAATAACAATAAATAATCAAGCTTTGAAGACTCAACTTGAGAGGTTGACAAAGTTGAAATAATAATAAATTAGTGCAGTATTTATGGGTAACACCTCAGATACAAAGATTTAGTCTGATCAAGTCATTATGGCCAACATCCCTTTCTATTCAGAATCCACTGTTATCTAATAGAAAAATACTTGATGACATTGCTGCTTCTTGTAGAGATCCCCAGGGTGGCCAATGGACGAATCATCTCACCTCTGAATTAGTCAGTGACCCCTGTTGGCACTTCAAACTCTTCTGCATTGTAAGTGCTGCTTAACCTTGGCCAGTGTTGTGATCCACTCCGAACTAACACGCTTGTAAAAGCCACTTGAGGACAAGAGAAACTGTGTTGTTACAATATGAACATTTAAGAAACCATAACTCTTTACAGTGTCCTCTATGGGTTTTGAGAGGCAGCGCAGTTGTTTCTTTGTCCAATCCAGCCCATGCAGTGCAAACACTGAAGTTAAAGGGAGACTGCACTTCCCGATTTGGCCTCATTTTGAAGATTGCTCATTAAGAAATGCAAGCAGCCAAACAAGGGTCATGGGGGTGTGGTTTGATGTGGGTGTGTTATGTCAGAGAGGAAAAAAAGGTGAAGCAAGAGGTTTCTCTCTTGACAAAATCTGTCCAAAATAAGCCCAATACGTTTCTATGGGCTTATTTTGGACCTAAGCTTGTAGTCTGCCTTCCCGCCTTTGGGACAACGACTCCCGTTGTTAGGGGAGAGACATGAGCATCTCGTCATTACAGATCTCTGGTTATGTTTGCATATCATACCCTTGTAGGTACTGTAGTTTGTCCTTCCTGAGTTTCCATAGCAACAACATAGCCACTTCCTCAAAAGTCAATTCCTTAAAATAGTATTTTTCCTTCAAATACATTTTTCATATGGAATAGCCTTCATTTCTCAGAACAAGAATAGACTGACGAGTTTCAGAAGAAAGGTCTTTGTTTCTGTCCATTTTGAGCCTGTAATCGAACCCACAAATGCTGATGCTCCAGATACTCAACTCGTCTAAAGAAGGCCAGTTTTATTCCTTCTTTAATCAGCACAACAGTTTTCAGCTGTGCTAACAATTGCAAAAGGGTTTTCTAATGATCAGTTAGCCTTTTAAAATGATTAGCTAACACAACGTGCCATCGGAACACAGGAGTGATGGTTGCTGAAATAGGCGTACAGAGGCCCAATGAGGATATTCCATCAATTATTATTATTATTATTATTTTTTAATCAGCCACTTCCAGCTATAATAGTCATTTACAACATTAACAATGTCTACACTGTATTTCTGATCAATTTGCTGTTATTTTCATGAACAACATTTTTTCTAAGTGACTCCAAACTTTTGAACGGTAGTGTATATATTTTTGTATAATCTTTTAAATCCCAGCCCCCATCCCTGCAGGAGGCCTTTTGCCTTTTGGTAGGTTGTCATTGTAAATAAGGATTTGTACTTAATGGACTTGAATAGTTAAATAAAGGTTAAATAAAAAAATACAACAATCATCTGTAAGCTGTTATCACTGCCCAAAATCACTTGCTAGCTAGCTAAGTTCCAACTCTGTGTTTGTCAAAGACGCTAGCAATCAGCTTATCAGGTCACTGGTGAGTGGCTGTGTGTGTGCTTCAATGCTATTTGTTTTTTTACAACTATTACCAGAGTGCATCTGTCCGGCAGTGTTTCATATGGAATCATGTTACAAAACAGGTCGCGGGGGACAAGATGCTTGTAAATGGGTTTTGGAATTTTGACAGGTTGCAGTTGGGATACAAGTCCGCTCTGATCGTCTCAATTCTAATTTTACCCCAAAAAGTGGCAGACACTATAAAACACACTAGCAAGTGGCCACACCATAAAGGGCTTATGGCCAAGGGTCATTTCAACATTACATTGACGACTTGTTATCTTATGTAAACAAGTCGTGAGGCACTGTGTCATGGGCAGGTCTGTACCACTGTCTGGAGATTCTGGCTGCTATGGTTGAATACAGTGCACACAACTGATAGAGCGCAATCAGCACAGCAGCTTCTCTCATGTTAGTGGGCACTGGGCAAGACCGCCACACCCAACCCTCCTGTAAGTCGTGACAAACTCACTTGCAAAACTCAGTTTGGAACGAGACTGACTTTTTGACCAAAATTATCCTATTAAGACACTATATATGTTTGACTCATATCGATGCCACAGAGGCCATTTTAAACCAGACAAGTTGGTTCTAAGCGACAGTTGACCTTGAACACTGTTGGATAGGTGAAAATCAAGGGTTCACTACGTAGGTTAACTTTCTATCTCCAATCCAGTCATGACCGATCATTGGATAGGTACCATTAAGGAAGTGAGAAAGGGCTGAAGGAAGGATTGTCATAGTATTGGAACAGGACCCAGAGTCTCGCTCTACATTTCTTTGATAATTTGTATTCAGCCCAACGCCATCATCTTAATACAGTGATGCCATCTCATAGACTGGTTTCTCTGTACCACCGGCAGCCAGGAGAAATCAATACATAAACCGGCCCAGAAAATCATTGGAGTCGTCTCACTTTACTGAACTGGGAAATTTGCTGAATGCCTGAGATCAATGAACTGGATCCAGTCTCCTCTATCCATTTCCTGGGTGATTCCTGATCTGTGGCAACCGATGGCTGAGTTTGGAAAAAAAGTTCCACAGCACATACAGAACTTTGTTGCTATGGTGAAGAAACTGTGAAATAAACTTTTTTGATTGAGGGAGCGCTGGGTCAAAGATAGAATAGTTAAAGTGATGGTTCACTCAATAGTTTGGCAGATGTTTCAATAAATCAGAAATGGTCTAAAGTCAAATTAAGGCCATGCTTATCTTTAGAGTGAGTAATGCTCTATGCATTGGAAGAGATCTGCAGACTTCAGGCAAATTAATGGGAAATATAAAGCACCAACTGGATTTGGAGTGTATCCCTTTAAGACTAGCTTTGTCCCTCCACAGCTCAGGAGCAGTGTCAGGCTGGAGCAAATGAAGGCCTCATGCTGCTCTGGTGCACTTCACACGAGGAAGAAATCATTTAATTCTCCTGCAAGACAGAGCAGGCGAGCTACACCAGCAATTTGACAGCATGCTCAGTGGTGGCCTTCAGAATGGTGTCGACTTCCAATCAGCAACTCTAAGCTGATTATCTCTATGCTAGAAATTCATAAAGTCAGAGATCCAAGCCTGGCAACCCAACTCATAATTGGGCCCTTACATGACCTGAATAATAACAAATGTAAATTTGACGACCCAAATAACAATGAATGTAAATGTTACGGCTGGATAAGTTACAATCCTATTAGCTTGCAATTGGGATTCTTCTTCTTTACCAAGAGGCGCTGAAATCCCTGGGCCATCTTTGGGGAGCATGGCTTACAACTTGACTATCAATCAGCCCTAATAACAATACATCTAATCTATACAGCACTTTGATTACACTTCTCAAATGCCTACTGAGGATTTCTTTTTAATATTACATACAATAAAAACAACAAATATTTAGAATCAAGGCAGGTAGCAATAGTGGGTTTGGTGCAAATACGTATTAGATTGGGACTAGGACTATGAAAAACAGAAGTGAGTTTTAATCCATTCATGGTTTTAAATACAAGCATTTTGAGGATTTTGAAGCCCATCCTGTAGTTAACCGGTAGCCAGTGGATTTTGGCCAGGATCGGGGTCATGTGGTTTGACGTCTTGGTCCTGGTCAGGACTCTGGCAGCACTGTTAGTTGGATTAGTTGGAGCATTGAGGGACAGAGAAGGGACAGAGAAGGATCAAACTTGACTCCTACGTTAGAGATGACCGGGAGCCTGGCCACTGACTGTAGGGCAATTTCCTGCATTGGTGACCAGTTTGGGTGTCCCAATAAGCATAGCCCCAATCTTGCTACTGTTCAAATGGAGAAAGTTCTTTCATCCATGTCCTCTAGGCAGCTGCTGAGATTTGCTAGGGCAGAGATGGTGTCCGGTTTGGTGTTAATGTAAACCTGGGTATCGTTAGCGTAGCAGTGGAAGTTGATGTTATAATTGGAGGATTTGGCCGAGAAGGAGCATGTCAATTCAAAACAGGATAGGCCCCAGCACTGACCCCTGTGGGACACCGCATGTGACTGCAGACTCCTCCATTCTGGACTCTCCAATAGTGATGTATTGCTTCCAATTGGAGAGGTAGGAGAACCAGTTCAGAGCTGTTCCAGAGACAGCAGTGTGCTCTCTGATGCCACAGGAGACAATAAGGGGTCAGTCATGTGTTCAGTGGGAGCTCCCGGGCCTATGGCTGTCACTGTTGATTTTGTCTTAGCTTATCTCTCAGACTCTACAGCAAAGGATAAAAACCCATTTGTAACGGACTGGGCTAATGCAGAATAAATAGGAATTACACGAAGAACACTTAAATGTATTTACCAGTTTTCATAGGGGTAGTCTTATAATGAAGAGTGATCGATGTCCGACTCAATCGTTTTGGTAATGACGACCATAGTAAAATCAGCATGATACCTGTGATACAGTATGTGTTGTTTTTTTAACTACTGTGGTTGTTTTTTACTCAAGTCATGGGAACAATATTAGCATGTTTTTACACACCACATTCAAAACATCTAAGTGACTTTCGGATGATTTGGACATGTGCGAAAATTATAATATCGGTCCCAACTTGAATGGGATTTGTGCTACAAATGCTAAAATGTTAGCATGTGGAATCAGTACCAGGGAAAATAAAACAAAGCATGGACTGCTGTCATACAGTAAGTACCTTGTCTATAGACCGATAACAGGGTAAGTAACCCAATGCGTCAATTTTGTAATTTGGGTGATCTATCCCTTTAAACTTATTTCAATGCATTGACTGTAAATAGTCCCTGTGGCCAAGAACGCCAAGGTAACCTGTCTAAATGACTATCGCCACTTAGCACTCATTTGTAGCCATGAAATGCTTTGAAAGGCTGGTCATGGCTCACATCAACACCATAATCCCAGACACCCTGGACCCACTCCAAATCCCATACCGCCCCAATGGATCCACAGATCACGCTCTCTCTATTGCCCTCTCCCATCTGGACAAGAGGAACACCTATGTGAAAATGCCTTTAACTGACTACAGTTCAGTGTTCAACTCCATAGTGCACTCCAAGCTCATCACTAAGCTAAGGACCCAGGTACTGAACACCTCCTTCTGCAACTGGATCCTGGACTTTTGACGGGCCGCCTCCAGGTGATGAGGATAGGTAACAGCACATCCGCCATGTTGAACCTCAACACGGGGGCCCCTCAAGGGTGCGTGCTTTGTTCCCTCCTCCACTCCCCCCGTTCACCAATGACTGCGTGGCCGTGCACGGATCCAACACCATTAAGTTTGCTGAAGACATGATGGTGGTAGGCCTGATTGATCACTGATGACAATGAGACAGGTCAATTTGGTAATGTGGTGCCAGGAAAACAACCTCTCCATCAACGTCAGCAAGACAAAGGAGCTGATCATGGACTACAGGAAACGGAGGGCCGAGCATGCCCGCATTCACATCAACGGGGCTGTAGTGGAGCGGGTCGAGAGAAGTTCCTCGTGTCCACATCACTAAGGATCTATCATGGTCCACACACACAGTAACACAGTCGTGAAGAGGGCACGACAACATCTCTTCCCCCTCAGGAGGCTGAAAAGATTTGTCATGGGCCCTCAGATCCTCAAGAAGTTCTACAGCTGCATCATTGAGAGCATCTTGACTGATCAAGCTGCATCACCGCTTGGTATGGCAAATGCTTGGCTTCCTACCGTAAGGCGCACAGAGGGTACAGCGTACGGCCCAGTACATCACTGGGGCCGAGCTCCCTGCCATCCAGGACCAACACACCAAGCGGTGTCAGAGGAAGGCCCTAAAAATTGTCAAAGACTCCAGCCACCCAAGTCATAGGCCGTTCTCTCTGCTACCACACGGCAAGCGGTAACGATGCACCAAGTCTGGAACCAACAGGACCCTGAACAGCTTCTATAGTTAATTAAATAGTGAACCAAATATCTACCTGCATAGACTTTTTGACTTGTCACATGCACTACTGATACTGTTTTAACTATCCTGTTGCCTAGTCACTATTCCTGGTTAAATGTACATATTTACCTCATACACCTGCACATGGACTCGGTACTGGTACCCCGTGTATAGAGACAAGTTATCATTACTCATTGTGTATTTATTATTATTACGTGTTATTGCTTTCCTATTATTTCTCAATGATCTGTCTCTCTGCATTGTTGGGAAGGTCCACGTAAGTAAGCATTACAACCTGTTGGTTACAAAGCATGTGACAAATAAAATTTGATTTTAGTCTCTCCGGATAAGAACGTCTGTAAATGACTAAAATGTATAATTAGCACAATCATGTTGTATGACCATATAAAGTAAACTGGGGGTGTTCTACAGTGTGGCTTTCTGCAGATCACTGTCTGAAAGAATGAGAAATGCAACGCCCTCTTTATAATTTATTTCACCCTCAGAATCACTCAGGAAATCACAATTCACTCAGGCAATTAATTTATTTGAAATTTCTATGTACAATTTTGGTTTGGAGCTTGTTTGTGAGAGAAAGACAATATGGCTCAGCTTTCAGAGAAAACCGTCTCCCGAAGAACAGCATCTAAAATCTGATGGGGAAATAATTATACAAAAATAAATATGACAAATCCTTTCGGAGCAGAAAAATTACACCTGTACAAACATTCAGTTTCCTCTTCTTTCTGTGAAAGGTCATGCAATCTAATGGACGTGAAGAGCAGGCATCGTTCATTAGGTGCGGTACTACATTATGCCATCTCTCTGGCATCAGGGGCTGGAACCATCAGGCTGGCATTTCAAATCAAACATCTTAGGAGCAGATCAGGATGGTCATTACACTGTTTAATGGGCCAGAAAAAATAACACCTTTCTCCCTGGGAGTTAAATATGAACTACACTGTCAGCACACACTGTGATAGGATTTGAGACAGATTCTCACTCCATGGGTACATCTCAATAGTCTAAGTAGCTTCCTCTACCAACTCCTTTCCTTCAATAGGACATTCTACCTATTCTATGTTTTCAGTTCAGTGCAGATAAAAAAAAAAAAAAGCCACTTTAGACAATTGACATGCACCCTTTCCCCAAGCTTGTAGCTTACACTCTATTCTGTGCCAGCTAAGAAAGCACAGCAGCCAAAAACCTGTCAGTCATTCAAAGTCTGGAGGTGTTAATAATTATTTAACTGAATATAAATAATTAAAGGAACTCTTTGTACATAGCACAGCTTGGCTCCTCTCTCCCACTAATATCCTCAAAGAAAGAGAAATCTCTTTAGTTCGAGCTTTAATATTCAATAGTCTGCCATTTCTAAGATGCCATTCCAAGTGCCCACAGGGCAAGAGTTTCTGGAGCGGTGCTTCCTGTCTCAGCACTGGCTCTTGGGGAACACTGCTTTTAAAGCCCCTTTCTACCCATACATAAATGAATGAGCTCGGTTCAGGGTTTATTGAGACATGAGTCCGCGTGAGCTGCTCCCTAATGCTGTGGCCATATACCAGCTGCCACAGCAAATCACCAGCATCACATTAGCTGTGGAATCCATTATACCGTTATGTAGCTGCGTTTCTGGCCCATAGGGGGAGCTATTGACTCACCCACTCTTATTAAAGAGGACTTGTGAGGGCTTTTCAATGTGTTATTGGAATTCTATATTGTATAGCACTTAACTTTGTGTTCAGCTTCGTTTCCATTTTGTGTTCAGTAGAGTCACTGGCAGCTTCTGTTTCCATTTTGTGTTCAGTAGGGTCTAGGGTTGTTGCGGTGACCATATTACCGCCACACCGGCAGATGCACGAGTCATGATGGCAGTCAAATGCCACGTGATCGTTTAGTCACGTAATTAGGCTTCTCCAAGCTCTGATGCTGCTGATGGTCATTAGTAGCCTACCAAACTTACTAACTGCCTGGTACTCAGCACTCTATTGTCCCTCAACTCTTTGACATCAATGCAAACGTAATCAGAAATCAATTCAAACACTAAATGAGAGCCCATTAGCTCATGTTGCGCAACAATTCTATAGGCTATAAAATGAGAAAACAGTTTTGGTGGGCTCTTAAAAAGAGGAACATCCCATCAGCTTTCTATAGGCTAGGCCTATTATATTTATTTCTCAACTTTCCTAATATTAAGCACATTGCTTCACTTTACAACAGGAGTATAGCCTAGCGGGCTAGCATGACAATTAACCACAGGGTTATTTAAGTGTATAGGTGTTCAGAGAGGTGCATGATAATGGTCCATTCTAAATCAAAACTCATTTCACACATATATCATTGAGTATATGTAAAGACAAGATTAAATCAAGAAAAGGTTGATGGGTGACAATATAAGCCTATCACTTGTGAATGACATATCACTTGTGAATGATGCCCAGCTGGTCTGCAGTAAGGCAAGAAACGGCGTATGCCTTTCCCCCCCAATTTTTTCAAATCATAGGCCCACACCTCATAGGCCTATATGTTTTGTTAAGGTTTGTATCACAACTAAAGTGGCCAAATAACTTCTTAAAATTAAGAACATTAATCCGCTTTACAACCGGTGTAGAGCCTAACTGGCGTGAGTTTGGAGAAGATAATTTTCACCATAAAAATGCACCTTTATAATAAAAGCATTACATGCATAATCACATTTGTGGTCACTTTTGAGAATGGTGTTTTCCTGCTAATTGTTTCATTTTGGAACATTTGCGCTTATATCCTACTGCCGCACGCACATTGCTGCGCTTATGTGAATTAATAGCCTAATAGTTCATCAACATTTTAAGCTAAACCTTCTCATTTGTTGCATCAGCTTCATTGCTTTTAAAAGGTTTTTTGATGCGAGTGGTTGTATTAATTTGGGATCTATCGCATCCCACAACTTTCTCAGACTATGTTTGGAATATTTATTTCTCGCACAGAAGGACAAGTTGATCATAGAATAGGTCAACTTTTGTACTATGGGGGATAGTAGATTGATGGGGGATAGTAGATTGATGGGGGATAGTAGGCTAGTGCTTTTGCTGTTCATTACTCATCTTGTTGGCTGACGAAAAGTACATGTGGAAAGTTCTTCTAACATCTTCAATATGTGCCTTGGAATTCGATAAGGACGTGCTCAGTTGCGTCCACCATCAATCAAATGTATTTATAAAGGCCCTTTTTACATCAGCCGATGTCAAAGTGCTATACAGAAACCCAGCCTAAAACCCCAAACAATGTAGCTGTAGAAGCACGGTGGCTAGGAAAAACTCCCTAGAAAGGCAGGAACCTAGGAAGAAACCAGGCTCTGAGGGGTGGCCAGTCCTCTTCTGGCTGTGCCGGGTGGCGATAACAGTACATGGCCAAGATGTTCAAACGTTCAGATGACCAGCAGGGCCAAATAATAATAATCACAGTGGTTGTAGAGGTCAGCACCTCAGGGGTAAATGTCAGTTGGCTTTTCATAGCCAATCATTCAGAGTTAGAGACAGCAGGTGCGGTAGAGAGAGAGAGTCAAAGACAGCAGGCCCGGGACAAGGTAGCACGTCCGGTGAACAGGTCAGGTTTCCATAGCCGCAGGCAGAACAGTTGAAACTGTCTTCACTTGTAGCCTACTTCGGAGCTGAGATAGATGTCTGTGAGAAGAACCTGATCACGTGACAGGCATTGGCTAATAAGAATTGAGATATCTGAGCGAGCCATGTGAGGTGTTTCGGAACACGCAGCCGGGAGAAGGGAATTATAATTATTTTCAGCACAAAGGCACAAAGGCCACTAGCTGCAAAAGGCATGGTTTTTTGGGGGGGACATTACGCCCACACTTGGTGGATGCCACCGGGAAATTCGAGGCATTATCAAGTTCTTGTCAAACTGATGAAGTGTGTGCAGCCTGTGCAAGAAACAAAGCAGAGCTCATGCCTTTCATGAGACTTTTTTCAAATCATCATTAGAGTCGCATCATGCTGCCTTAGAATGCATTAAAAATAAAAACATGTGTTGCATAAATAACTCATAGGAGGACCTGTTTAACCGCTCAACACAGAATAGTTGCATCTGCGCACTCCCTCAGAAATCTTGAAAACATATTTTATTCAGCTATGTTTAATTGTATTCTTCATACTATAAAATAATGCCATGGAATTCTAAGCAAATCTTGTCTGCTAAATGAACTAGTGTAGCCCACCGCCATATGGCAAGCCATCAGGGCCTGACATAAGGATGAGTATGCTATTCTGTTCTTCTGAAATAGGTCTAAAAAAAACAAAGAAAATGTAGTCTGTCTAAAATAAATAATGAATTTATTGTGATGTGTAGGCTATATTAAATGGATTTAGACTTTTTAAAATGTAGGTTTTCCAAAGGTCTGCATCAGTGGGTTGTAGGCTGTGTGTGGAAGCCAGGAGATGCTACAGTAAAAGTGTTTATGTTAATTAACCGCCAATTACCGTGAGACCGGCAGTTATTTGCCTGACAATCACCGGCTGACAAAATTTCATGACCACCACAGCCCTAGTAGGGTCCGTCTCCACTTTGTGTTCAGTAGGGCCACTGGCAGCTTCCGTCTCCACTTTGTGTTCAGTAGGGCCACTGGCAGCTTCCGTCTCCACTTTGTGTTCAGTAGGGCCACTGGCAGCTTCCGTCTCCAATGTGTTCAGTAGGGCCACTGGCAGTTTACGTCTCCACTTTGTATTCAGTCGGGCCACTGGCTGCTTCTGTCTCCACTTTGTATTCAGTCGGGCCACTGGCAGCTTACGTCTCTGAGTTGTTTCCTATACAGATGGATTTTGTTAGGGGTCACGGGGAAGGATGGAGCCATGCTCTCTTTTTTTCCAGAAGTACCATCACTTTCACACCTATATACACACACGTAGGCCCATAAGCTGCAACCAAAGATATGCAAACACATGCACACAAGCGCCCAGCATCTTCTCACCTGTGTAGTCAATGGAGACCATGTTTATAATTAACTGGATCTCGATGGCGTCAGGAAGTGATTTAAAGACTGCAGTAATTACAATTCTCTCAAGCACCATGATACCACCCAAAATAACCTTGCTATCGTCTCAAATCCAATTACTCCTTTTTTAAACTCTTTACTTCTGGGTATTCATAGTTTGACACTACTGCCCTTCCGACTTACAGCCTCTGAGATACAAACTCTCCACTGGTGCCCTTCCTACTTAAAGCCTCTGAGATACAGGCTCTCCACTTGTGCCCTTCCCACTTACAGCCTTTGAGATGCAGGCTCCTATTTTTGTTCTTCCAAACAACTTGAGCAGAATGAGGGCAGATGCTCAAGGACATCCTCCGAACATCTTCTGTAGATTCATCTTCCAAATAGGGGAAATGTGCGCATCGGCTTTCGCTGGCACGGTGAATCACACCCTTGAATAGCTTTCGCTTGAATTTTGAATCCACCTTGGATTGAATTAATGAGGAACTCTCCCCGGTGCGGCGATGGGAAGACAACACCAAATGGAAAAAATCCACCGGGGACTGCGGGCCGATTTAATTAGGCTGTGTTTACATCCTTTGTGTGACGCACTGAAAACTTCACATGCCAAAAAACTCTCAAGTCTGAAAAACAGATGAATTATGAATGACTCCCATCTAACTCTACAGAGGCATCAAGTCGATGGGGAGATTGGACTTGACAGAAAGAACACAGCAACTTCAGTGAGGATAGAAACTGGCAGTATGATCATCGGTGCCTGTAGGAGACTAGAGTGAAGAGTCATGCTGTGAAGTGCACTCTCATTTGTCAAATGGGGCTGGCCTGTTATGACAGAGATAAGTGTTTGAAAGGTGGGGGTCCACGTTTTGTTCCCTGGGCCTTCTGGTGAGTCCATGAGAGAATCTGACTCAAAGTATCTAACACTGTGTCTGAATGCCAAACATGAACCATTCCAAGCATGGAAATAACTGTGCATTTAACCAACCTGAAAAGGGAACGTGTTGAAGCAGTTGAGTGTGCGAGCCCAACTTCATTACTAGAACCACCATGCTCTTTGTTGTCAGACAAAACCTAAGTATTAGAAGAGGACTATATACAGTGCATTCGGAAAGTATTCAGACCTTGACTTTTTCCACATTTTGTTACATTACAGCCTTATTCTAAAATGGATTAAATTATTATTTTTCCTCATCAATCTACACACAATACCCCATAATGACAAAGTGTAAACAAGTTTTTAGAAATCTATTACAAATAAAAAAACGAATACCTTATTAACATAAGTATTCAGCGCCTTTGCTATGAGACTCGAAATTGAGCTCAGGTGCATCCTGTTTCCATTGATCATCCTTGAAAACTTGCAGTCCAGCCAAACTGAGCAATTGGTAGAGTGGCCTAACGGAAGCTACTCCTCAGTAAAAAGCACATGACAGCCTGCTTGGAGTTTGCCAAAAGGCACCTAAAGACTCTCAGACCATGAGAAACAAGATTCTCTGGTCTGATGAAACCAAGATTGAACTCTTTGGCCTGAATGCCAAGCGTCATGTCTGGAGGAAACCTGGCACCATCCCTACGGTGAAACATGGTGGTGGCAGCATCATGCTGTGGGGATGTTTTTCAGCGGCAGGGACTGGGAGACTAGTCAGGATCAAGGCAAAGATGAACGGAGCAAAGTACAGAGAGATCCTTGATGAAAACCTGCTCCGGAGCACTCACGACTTCAGACTGGGGCGAAGGTTCACCTTCCAACAGGACAACGACCATAAGCACACAGCCAAGACAGCGCAGGAGTGGCTTCGGGACAAGTCTCTGAATGTCCTTGAGTGGCACAGCCAGAGCCCGGACTTGAACCCGATCTAACATCTCTGGAGAGACCTGAAAATAGCTGTGCAGCGATGTTCCCCATCCAACCTGACAGAGCTCGAGAGGATCTGCGGAGAAGAATGGGAGAAACTCCCCAAATCCAGGTGTGCCAAGCTTGTAGTGTCATACCTAAGAAGACTCGAGGCTGTAATCGTTGCCAAAGGTGCTTCAACAAAGTACTTAGTAAAGGGTCTGAATACTTATGGAAATGTGATGTTTTTTATTTTTTTGGACATTTGCAAAAATGTTTTGCTTTGTCATTATGGGTTAGTGTGTACAGATCGATGAGGAAAAAAAACCGACTTAATCAATTTTAGAATGAGGCTGTAACATAACAAAATGTGGAAAAAGTCAAGGGATACTTTCCGAATGCATTGCAGATCTATATACAATACAATACACACATCTCCACTCAGCTCTATGGTTCTGCCGTGTGTGTTCTCTCCACTCTCTTCACCTTTGGACCCCATGTTAATAACACATGCCAAGGCAAATTCATATGCATAGAAGGGAGCCTTGCAGGGGGAAAACCAACTCGATACTTATCATTAATTCAGGAAGGACGGATGGTGTTCTGACAAGCGCGTGGACTTAATGTTTCATACACAAGGCGTTAGGAGATGGCAGAGTCTGATGAAAGCAAATCATGTGTAATAAACCTTCTGTTTCCCCGAGCAACAAGTAAAGAGTACGCCGACAAATTGCCAGACGGAGGCGCATTAGGAACGCTCCAGCAGGCTTTTGGGAAGGACCTCCGGTCCTGGCAGCCAGGATTCAACCTGGAAGGAGGGGAAACTGGAGGGGAGACCAACATCTGTTCTGTTGTAAAACAGCCTTATATACACAAACAGTACATGTACGCATGCTCACCGAGACAGATGCACACACGCCTCTATAATTAGATAATGATGCTTCATTAAGATGACCCCCGACAGCGTGTTTCAGCTTTGCCTTTGCCCAGGCACAAGAGCACAGGCAATAATGTTATTTTGATGGTTCTAAATGCCCTTAGGTAAGGTTTAATGACAGGCCTTGGGCAGCGCTAAGAGATAACAAAACCAGCATCACAAAAGGTCTCAGGCATCTCTCCAGGCATGGCTGTGCAGGAGCAGTGTGTATGAGAGAGAGAGAGCGAGAGAGATAGTGTGAGTGTACCTATCATGGGCTCCTCATGTGGCTGGGGACCATCCTTGACTGGATTAGCAGTTTGCTCCCACTCATGCTACATACAGCATCTACACACATCATATACAAGCAACCTACCTAAGTGCCAGCGAGCATAACTCTATTCAATACAACTCTATTCTCAATTCTTCAGATTGCTTTGATTTTTTATTTAAAAATATCATCCAAGCATTTACAGAGTAGGAAAACAAATCAATCTATGCAACTGTTACAGGGATACTTCAGGATTTTGGCAATGAGACCCTTTATCTACATCCCCAGAGTCAGATGAACTTGTGGATACCAGTTTTATATCTCCGAGTCCAGTATGAAGGAAGTTAGCATTGGCTCACAAAACTACCTCGCAATGACTAGAAGGCTATGGGTATCTGCTAGCATGCTACCTAGCAGATACCCATAGCCTTCCAATCATTGCGCTAGCATCAGTTAGAAAATGCCTTCAAACTGCACGCAGAGACATAAAAATGGTATCCACAAGTTCATCTGACTCTGTAGAGAAAGGGTTTCGTTGCCAAAACCCAGAAGTATCCCTTCAACAGCCTTTACAGAAAATGAAGAAATATATTCATTTTTACTCATAGAATTGTACAAACAAGGAAAGAAAAGAGTGTGAGAGGCCAGAGGGGTTGAAGGTTGACAGTGTTCAGCAGACCCTGATAACCTCCCTGGGTAGTAGTCCTGGCTGAGTGACAGCAGAGTTAACCAATTAGAGGATCTGAGAACGGTCCGACCCGCTCATGTGACGGACAGTCTGAGTTCTATGTTTTTACTTCTGTGTCTTCATAATACAGTCAAGAGTTCTATGCCAATGTTTCTCAACCTTATTTGTGATAGGGACCAGCAAACTGTTTACATTATAACTAGCACTTAAGAACTGACTAAATCAAGATCAATTAACCATCACAGGGACTGGAGAGCAACAGCCAAGGGACCAGTGCCGGTCCCCATAAAACAATATCCTCATAAGACCGTCAGATCTCTATGCTGTTTCTCCTGTGATATCCGCTGTGTCTCTAATGTTCTATGTGGTCTTGATTCCCTCGAAACCACAGAACTTCCAGCGTTTCTCCAGGCTGGCACCCACCCCTGTTAGCTCCTGTCTGAAGGTACTGGGCAGCCGACCCAGTAGAGCCCCCACCTGTCCGGTGTTTATCTGAAACACACACACACACAATCTATAAATACACAGATTTGATACATACACTGACACACATCCACAGATACAATCACAATACAAACGTAACACACAGATTTGATACACACTCCTACAAACTCAAAGAGCCCCACATCTCAGAAGAACTGATCTGAGTGACAAACGCCAACACAATAATCATCACAAACACACACCTACATATGCAATCGCATCACATTAGGATATAGCATCACTTTCAAAAGGTGAGATTACACAAAACAACGACAGCAGGAAGCACTGTATCATTGTATACAGAGATTAAACATTTTGTAAGAAACAGATGGGTAAAACACTGTCGGTATGTATTAAACACTATATCATGAAGATGTCAATGGTGTATCATCTTTAACAATGTCGTAGTGAATCATGAACACAGTAGATAAGTAGAGAGTAATGTAGTTAGTGGAGAATCCAGCTACGACTGTTGACAAAGCTCTGTGGACTTGTTGTGTGGTGTTACAGAGAAGCAGCGTGGGAACAAACACACCCTCAGACCTTAATGGAAAACCCAAACGGAGAAAAAAGGAATGAGTCAGTGTGTTGATGAGTGCAGAGAGGTTTTAATGAGCTGGTGGTGAGAGTGGTCAAACAATATATAAGAGGGCCTCCTCATGGAGGTAGTAGTAAGAGTAGTCATGTCTGAGGTCCTCCTCATGGAGGTAGCAGTAAGAGTAGTCATGTCTGAGGGCCTCCTCATGGAGGTAGCAGTAAGAGAAGTCATGTCTGAAGGCCTCCTCATGGAGGTAGTAGTAAGAGTAGTCATGTCTGAGGTCCTCATCATGGAGGTAGCAGTAAGAGTAGTCATGTCTGAGGTCCTCATCATGGAGGTAGTAGTAAAAGTGGCCATATAGTATATCTGAAGGCCTCCTTGCGGAGGTGTCAGTGAGTGTAGTGGTCATATGTGGAGGAGAGAAAAGAACAGAATCAATCTGACAGTCGAGAGCAGAGGAGTGCTGAGAACCCAGAAAGGCCCCTGAGGAGCCCGACATGTGGAGACGGGTGTTTTAGCGAAGTGTCAGAATAAATAAAACCGCTCTGCTTCGTCAGGGAGAGACAGGAAGGATCCAGATGTAACAGGTCTCAGTGTCCAGGGAAATCACACTGGGACACTTCCACAAGAGCACTGGGAGATACAGAGATATCCTATATTCATGTCTATTGTACTGTAGCACTGGGAGATAGAGATATAGCCTATAGAGATATCCTATATTCATGTCTATAGTAATGTAGCTATGGGAGATACAGAGAGATATCCTTTCCTTATGTCTACAGTACTGGAGCTATGGGAGATACAAGGAAATATCCTATATTAATGTCTATGGTAGCTACACCGAGTGGAGAGTGGGACTTGTCTTTTCATTAACGCCAACTCTAACCCGAGCCTCAGCATCATGAGGGCCCTGCCTGCACCAGGGGGATCAAATTAGATGAGCAGGATCTGGCTGCATGAGGAAACTCTTGCTGCACGATGGGGCTCTGCTGTCACAAGGGGATGATTCAAATTGCATTAGGGGGAGGCTGCTTGCACCAGGGGGCTCCAACTGCATTGTGGGGCCCTGGCATACATCGGGCCCATATGTCAGCGCATTAGGGATGCTTAGTCCATGTTTGTGCTGGGTGTGTGGTGCCAGGACGGCTCTATTGCTGAACTGGCTGTGTTGTGTGTGTGTTGTGTGTGTGTTGTGACGGCCCTGAATTTGTCTGAACCGTCTGTGCTTCCCCTTTAACTCCCTATTAAATAGCCAGCATCAGCTGTGCAAAAACAAGGGTTGTGACGGTGGAACGAATGAGGAAGTGTTCAACCTTCGTTTCCCGAAGCTCCTCTACTCCGTTTGTTTTGGTCTATTTATAAAGTGTGCTTTGTATCCGTGTCTCAGAATAACCAGGATCCACTCATTTCTTCCTTCAAACTACTCATCTCAGTTGGTCTCCACTGTTTCTCCGTGGACTTCGGTGGAGAACTGTTGATGGATTTGACTGGATTGACTGACTACAACGTTTTCCAACCGGTATTTCATTTGTTTTACACCGTGTTGGGTTATGTGTTTGTCCTTTGTATTGGTGTAGACTTGACAAACCAGATGGGACTCATTCCCTCACAAACAAAAGGGAGAAATCAATATTTTCTCTGGTAGGTACGACCTACCTGGCACCCCTACAAACAATAACCTCAAGTCAAAACCATTACAGTGTGTGTGTGTGTGTGTGCCAGCAGTACCTTGGTGCCCAGCTGCTGTAGGTAAGAGAAGATGTATTCGATGCTGGCTCCAAACGGGTGGACATGGAGGAACGTAGAGATGATCCCTGAGGAAGGACAAACAGAGACATCAATACAGCTGTCAATCAAACTGGAATACCATATTAACATGTAGTTTAATTCTCTATAACTACAACCCTACAATCATATGTACAAACACTTCAATTCAGTCAGTGTTGATTTACCCATCTATCCAAAATGAAAGCCAGCGAGAAGCTCACATTCAAGAGACCACTAGTCAACTCATGCTGTCTGACTGATGAAATGCATCTGGACTCTTCAAGTGTGTGTCTTCCCCAAAGCACTCCCAGCTCTATGGAAGACTCTTGTGTTTGAACAGTCCAGATTAAGGTAAGTGTTTAATGAGGACTTTGACACTGCTTTCTACATTAAAGCTTCTCTGATCAGAGCACCATGGGGCTTCACACACACACCACCAGCATGTTTTTCTCTCTCATCAATTTCAACGATAACATCTGTTATCAGATCATCCACTACTGATAATCCTGAACCCCTGTGTAATAATATATTATAGTACACTGAGGAGTCAGCTCAGAAAACACAGGAAAAAGCAAAGTCCAATTTATATCCCCATATGAATCAGTCGCGTCTTCCTCAGGCATTTTACTGCTTGTTTCTAGCCTTAAAGCATGGCAGAGTTATGCATCGTGACCCCTAGGTTGGAATCCCTGCTCTAGAAGGGATAAAGCAGTTATAGCTAACCTACAGCTAACATATAGCTGACTCTACCTGCTCTAGAAGGGATAAAGCAGTTATAGCTAACCTACAGCTAACATATAGCTGACTCTACCTGCTCTAGAAGGGATAAAGCAGTTATAGCTAACCTACAGCTAACATATAGCTGACTCTACCTGCTCTAGAAGGGATAAAGCAGTTATAGCTAACCTACAGCTAACATATAGCTGACTCTACCTGCTCTAGAAGGGATAAAGCAGTTATAGCTAACCTACAGCTAACATATAGCTGACTCTACCTGCTCTAGAAGGGATAAAGCAGTTATAGCTAACCTACAGCTAACATATAGCTGACTCTACCTGCTCTAGAAGGGATAAAGCAGTTATAGCTAACCTACAGCTAACATATAGCTGACTCTACCTGCTCTAGAGGGGGATAAAGCAGTTGAAGATGCAGACCTTTCTTTCTTCATGAGTTCACTTAGGAGCCAATGTCCCATTTTCCCTGTGGTGCTACCTTCAATTAATCTTCAAACAAAAACGTCATGTAGAGCGATTCTGGCAGAGAGAACACCCAGAATCCTCACCAGCCATCGCTGCTGAGCGGTCAGTGGGCCGGCATGGAGAGAGGGAGCGGAACGCCCCATTGGCTACACAACTACCTCTGAGCCAATCATATGATCATTCTGGCATGACACCACTGTGGGACAGGACAGGTAACTCCCACTAACACACAATAGTGTGCATCTTGCCATCTGGCATAGGCCTACACGTAACTCCACAACTCCTTTCCCTTGTAACTCCACAAGACCTCAATTTCAGAAAATCTTTTTGATCCAGGACCAGCCATTCCCTGTGAAAGTACGCTCCACTGAAATGGAGAATGCGCCAGAAGGCTGTGGTGATTAGAAACAGTAGAGGTGCTGAAGGCCTTAGTCAACCAGCCAATTAAAATGTGTGAACCTGCCCAGAGAACTGGGAATAAACTGGGGAGGAAAACCAGGCTTTCCACAAATAACCTGCTTAATGATTGAGGTTGATGAAAGTTTCTCTAAAAATAACCTGTTTAATTAGCAAAAAGTGAAGCAACAATCAGAGCCTCTCTGCCAGGGTGGACAGCGCAAAGGGGAATGTTCTCCTCTGTACGTACGAAGCCCTGCGTGTTGTACGTAACAACACGCAGGGCTTCTCCCTCAGAGTTGACAGGACTTGGGGGAATCTTCTCCTGTACTAATGTTAGGGTAACATAACGTCATACTACTGTTATAAGCCTAGTAACGTTATAGTTATGTTAGGTGAATGTACCCACTAGCTGGGCCTCTCTCTCAGCGTGGACTGGACTGGGGGGGATCTACTCCTCTATAGTTAGGTTAGCACAACATTTTATAATGTTGAAGGTTATTGTAATTTTAGGTGAACTTACCAACTAGCAAGGCCTCTCTCTCAGAGTAAACAGGACTGGAGGGAATCTTCTCTGGGGGCAGACTCTCCTTCTCCTGACTGCAGGAAACCACTTCTAATGCTGTCGCCTCCTACAGGACAAGAGGAGAAAACACAGACTGGTAGATGACGCCCGCCTGCCCACACACAAGCAATCAGTGCTCAGCAGCCATGATGACGCACCACACAACAACAGACAGATGCTGTGGAAGAAGAGGGGAGTCAAAGGCAGGGAGATCTTTCAGAGAGGAGATGGTAATAGTTCTACCAGAGGGAGGAGGGAGAGAGATGGCAGTGTTAGCGATGCTAATGATGAAGCTGTTGTTTACTGTGGGCCTCTGACAGGCTGGAGGAGGGAGGGTCGGGTATGTGTGTGGGCGCTAGGGTTGCCAACTGTCCCGTATTAGCCGGGATGTCCCTTATAGTGAGCTAAATTGGTTTGTCCCATACAGGACCTCCCTTGTCCTGTATATTCATCCAATCACAGTATAGTGTCAACGCGCCAATTCCTGCAAAATAATTTCTGTTGTTGTTCGGTCGGTTTGGCATATCAAGGAAATATGGATAAACCTGCAAAAAAAGAAAAGACTGTGCAGCTACAACAAACAATGGGAAGCAAAAAATACATGGGTTAAGCCCGTCAGTGGTGACTCGATGAAATCTTTCTGTACTTTATACCGTTGGGAATTCTCAATTGGCCATGGAGGGGAGAATGACTTAACTCAGCATGCATCCACAGAAATGCACAAGAAGGCCACACTAGCTAAAGGTGCTACTGTAGCAATATCGGTGCATTCTTCGTGACGGCAAGTGAAGCCTCTTTTCCATTTGAAATTATTATTATTTTTTGCTGTAAAGGTTCAAATTGTGGTTTCTTTGACAATTTATTTTGAGGTTTATTCACATAAGTTGACATAATGATACAGTTTTAGTAAAGCTATAGACTACATGGAATATAAAAATGTTTTGCCTTTCCAATTGAAAAAGAATATGAATATACACTGTCCCTTATTTGGTAGTGAGAAAGTTGGCAACCCTAGTGGGCGCTGACCTATCGTCACAGTCGTGGTGGCCTTTCTTATTTGGCTTGTCCTCACTATTTTATTCTGTGTGTGTGATGAGACAAGCCCTTGATTTCCTAACCCAGTTGTGTCGGGTTGATTTATCCTGCGACAAATAAAGTCCTCCTGCACTGGATTGGTCTGTAATGATCTGTCATGTCACTGGAAGAGGAGAGAAAGTGAGGAACAGAGAAACAGATACAGGGAGAAGGAGAGGGATTCAGAGGGTCACATCTCTTTTCCACTTACATTGATTTGATCAGCACTCTCCTCGCTCCCTCTGTCATCTCGCGGTGAGGTCTCCAGCTAGAGTCAATTATAAAAATGAGAAAAGCCATCACTGTCTAACATTCACATTCTTATTTAAACAGACATGCGTGTGGGGCGGCAGGTAGCCTAGCGGTTAAGAGCGTTGGGCCAGTAACCGAAAGGTCGCTGGTTAGAATCTCTCAAGGTGCTCTGTCATGTCACTGGAAGAGAGTGAGGAACAGAGAAAGAGATATGGGGAATAGAGAGGGATGGAGAGGGTCACTCTCTCATCTCTTTTCCACTTACATTGACTTGATCAGCACTCTCCTCGCTCCCTCTGTCATCTTGAGGTGAGGTCTCCAGCTAGAGTCAATTATAAAAATGAGAAAAGCCGTCACTGACAATCATGTCACACACTCACGCAAACAGACAGACGCGCACACACACATACATACAAACACGCTTTCTCCTCAGGCAAGACCACTATAAAACACTTAAGGAGAGGTCAACATCACATATACAAGCCCTGAATAGTTAGAGGGGGTATGTTGTAATGTGCAATCAGATATAGAATCAGATCAGATCGAGCAGAGACATACAGTACATATTAATATGTGTTCATTTCATGAGTAAGAACCAAACATAATTGGATGTCAAAACGTCCTCTGTTCATGACTGACATTCACACAGTGAGTGGTGTGTATCTCCATTTTCTATTAAAATGGTTACGACACCCTGTTTCAGTGGTCCTAGATGAAGCCTGACTCAGTGGTCCTAGATGAAGGGACAGTTGTTGGTACAGTAACCGAAAAAGCTTTAATACATAATGCTTGGTGACAGCTTGGACAGTGAATGGGGCTCTGGGGTTAACTGATGGCTTGCAGAAGTCTGCCGAACATGGCAAGTTGGCAGCACACACAATCATTCCACAATGGCCACAAATCTAGCAACGCTTTCCTCAAATTGATTTCTCTATCTTCTGTTGATGAGTCTCCAGGGATCCATCTCTGTGAGTATACATGTTTTAATTGCCATATTTACCATGGATCACTGGAAGGGGTTCATCTCTACTTGTATACATGTTTTAATTGCCATATTTACCATGGATCACTGGAAGGGGTTCATCTCTACTTGTATACATGTTTTAATTACCATGGATCACTGGAAGGGGTTCATCTCTACTTGTATACATGTTTTAATTGCCATATTTACCATGGATCACTAGAAGGGGTTCATCTCTACGTGTATACATGTTTTAATTACTATATTACCCATGGATCACTAGAAGGGGACACATTTCAGTGCCTAGCGGCATTCTAATGTACAGCATCACTATTAAACCAGATATTGACAACCCTGTGATCTCTTTGATTTGAAATGACATGTATTACCCAGCCAGCAGGTCTAAAATTACAAATTAAAAAAGTCAAGGAAACAACTAGCCAAGCGGCTACGGGAGGCAGAGAAGAGAAAATGTGTCGAGATTGGAAAAGAAGAAATCAAATATGGACCACACACCATTCGACTCTCTCATATCCGTATTATCTTTATCCAATTAGGTAGCTGATTGAACAGGAATCTCATGCTCTTGTCAACCCTCCCACTGAAATCCTGCTCAGCCAACGTTATCCCATGAGCAACACAAGCATTAACACTATATAACACCTGCGGGTATATTTTGGCATTGGCGGGCAAGACTTATATTTCACCAGTCACGTTGGTAGGTGGTGAGGGCTTCACGGTGAGCTTTACGAGCATGTCACTCGCATTTGTGAATAAAAATAGTCAAGTATGATCACATTTATAGTAAAATAAATGCTGCAGTTGCTGTTTTGATTCATAGCTGCTAATTGAATCGCACAAAGTCAAATAATTACGAATCCTGCATAGCCTATTCCATGTCGCGCTGCAACACTGCCTGACTGGGGGCTGTGCGCATGTGAAGAGCTGAGTGAAAGATCCATTTTTAGAAGCCCTGCGCACAGGCATAAAAGTTGGTCTAATTTACTTGAAACTAAAGCCAGGTGTTGTCCTTGTGTTTCTTGGCTATTTACATTGTTTTGTTCACAAGTTATGTTGTTTTTCTATATCTGAGTTTCAACTGCTAGAAAAAAAAAAAAACACTTCTACTAGTCAAGACACAATCTTACAGGCACAAACATGAGCGACTCGAGTTGTACTACCACCGTAACCTCCCGCCCTTAAAGGGGCAGGTGAAAATTTGTCCCATCTATGATATTTTGGTCAAAAACAAAATATGTAATTATTCAATATACCACATTAGTTACTTCTTACTAGAAAAATTTGTTTTAGAAACATGATAAAGTTTACTCAGTTTATTTTTTTTTGTTGCAATCTTAGCGGCAAAAACATATTTTGGCTGGTAAAAAATCTGAGTGGCTGGTAGATTTTTAAAATCTACCTGCAACAATGGATGGTGGACCACAAATGTTATGCCCCGATTACAGCTCACAGCTCTATAGGGGACAACATAGATTTACCTGCTAAAGATATACAACAAATATCAAGTGCATCTTCCTAGGCTCTCATTGTAAATAAGAATTTGTTCTTAACTGACCTGCCTAGTTAAATAATGGTTAAATAAAATAAAAATAATAATTTCAAAGCCACTAAGATTGCTTCTTCTAGCCATGGTAGCCAAAATAATGGGTAACTGGGTATTTTTATACATGGTTAATTAACTCAGAAAACCGCACCTGCTTAAAATATACTTCGTATCCCTCATTTACTCAAGTGTTTTCTTTATTTTGGCAGTTACAGTTGGAAGTTTACATACACTTAGGTTGGACTCATTTTTCAACCACTCCACAAATTTCTTGTTGACAAACTATAATTTTGGCAAGTCGGTTAGGACATCTACGCTGTGCATGACAAGTAATTTTTCCAACAATTGTTTACAGACAGATTATTTCACTGTATCACAATTCCAGTGGGTCAGAAGTTTACATACACTAAGTTGAAATCAAATCAAAGTTTATTTGTCACGTGCTCCGAATACAACAGGTGTAGACCTTACAGTGAAATGCTTACTTATAGGCTCTAACCAATGGTGCAAAAAAGGTATTAGGTGAACAATAGGTAAGTTAAGAAATAAAACAACAGTAAAAAGACAGGCTATATACAGCAGCGAGGCTATGAAAGTAGCAAGGCTACATACAGATATCGGTTAGTCAGGCTGAGGTAGTATGTACATGTAGATATGGTTAAATTGACTATGCATATATGATGAACAGAGAGTAGCAGTAGCGTAAAAGAGGGATTGGCAGGTGGTGGGTGGGACACAATGCAGATAGCCCGGTTAGCCAATGTGCGGGAGCACTGGTTGGTCGGCCCAATTGAGGCAGTATGTACATGAATGTATAGTTAAAGTGACTATGCATATATGATAAACAGAGAGTAGCAGCAGCGTAACAGAGGGGTTGGGGGGGCACACAATGCAAATAGTCCGGGTAGCCATTTGATTACCTGTCCCGGAGTCTTATGGCTTGGGAGTAAAAACGGTTGAGAAGCCTTTTTGTCCTAGACTTGGCACTCCGGTACCGCCTGCCATGAGGTAGTAGAGAGAACAGTCTATGACTGGGGTGGCTGGGGTCTTGGACAATTTTTAGGGCCTTCCTCTGACACCGCCTGGTGTTGAGGTCCTGGATGGCAGGCAGCTTAGCCCCAGTGATGTACTGGGCCATACGCACTACCCTCTGTAGTGCTTTGCGAGCAATTGCTGTACCAGGCAGTGATGCAACCAGTCAGGATGCTCTCGATGTTGCAGCTGTAGAACCTTTTGAGGATCTGAGGACCCATGCCAAATCTTTTTAGTTTCCTGAGGGGGAATAGGCTTTGTCGTGCCCTCTTCACAACTGTCTTGGTGTGTTTGGACCATTCTAGTTTGTTGTTGATGTGGACACCAAGGAACTTGAAGCTCTCAACCTGCGATGAGAATGGGGGCGTGCTCGGTCCTCCTTTTCCTGTAGTACACAATCATCTCCTTAGTCTTGGTTACGTTGAGGGATAGGTTGTTATTCTGGCACCACCCGGCCAGTTGTCTGACCTCCTCCCTACAGGCTGTCTCGTCATTGTCGGTGATCAAGCCTACCACTGTTGTGTCGTATGCAAACTTAACGATGGTGTTGGAGTCGTGCCTGGCCATGCAGTCGTGGGTGAACAGGGAGTACAGGAGGGGACTGAGCACGCACCCCTGGGGAGCTCCAGTGTTGAGGATCAGCGTGGCAGATGTGTTGCTACCTACCCTCACCACAAGGACCACTGTGCCTTTTGAACGGTTGACTGTGCCTTTACACAGCTTGGAAAATTCCAGACATCATTTGAGTCAATTGGAGGTGTACCTGTGGATGTATTTCAAGGCCTACCATCAAATTCACTGCCTGTTTGCTTGACATCATGGAACAATCAAAAGAAATCAGCCAAGACCTCAGAAAAAAATTGTAGACCTCCACAAGTCTGGTTCATCCTTAGAAGCAATTTCCAAACGCCTAAAGGTACCACGTTCATCTGTACAAACAATAGTACGCACGTATAAACACCATGGGACCACGCAGCCATCATACCACTCAGGAAGGAAACGCGTTCTGTCTCCTAGAGATGAATGTACTTTGGTACGAAGAGTGCAAATCAATCCCAGAACAACAGCAAAGGACCTTGTGAAGATGCTGGAGGAAACGGGTACAAAAGTATCTATATCCAGAGAAAAACGAGTCCTATATCGACATAACCTGAAAGGCCGCACAGCTAGGAAAAAGCCACTGCTCCAAAACCGCCATAAAAAAGTTGTACTTTTTGGAGGAATGTCCTCTGGTCTGATGAAACAAAAATAGAACTCTTTGGCCATAATGACCATCGTTATGTTTGGAAGAAAAAGGGCGATGCTTGCAAGCCGAAGAACACCATCCCAACCGTGAAGCACGGGGGTGGCAGCATCATGTTGTGGGGGTGCTTTGCTGCAGGAGGGACTGGTGCACTTCACAAAATAGATGGCATCATGAGGTAGGAAAATTGTGGATATATTGAAGCAACATCTCAAGACATCAGGAAGTTAAAGCTTGGTCGCAAATGCGTCTTCCAAATGGACAATGGCCCCAAGCATACTTCCAAAGTCGTGGCAAAATGGCTTAAGGACAACAAAGTCAAGGTATTGGAGTGGCCATCACAAAGCCCTGACCTCAATCCCATAGAAAATTTGTGGGCAGAACTGAAAAAGCGTGTGCGAGCAAGGAGGCCTACAAACCTAACTCAGTTACACCAGCTCTGTCAGGAGGAATGGGCCAAAATTCACCCAACTATTGTGGGAAGCTTGTGGAAGGCTACCCGAAATGTTTGACCCAAGTTAAACAATTTAAAAGGCAATGCTACCAAATACTAATTGAGTGTATGTAAACTTCTGACCCACTGCGAATGTGCTGAAATAAATCATTCTCTACTATAATTCTGACATTTCACATTCTTAAAATAAAGTGGTGATCCTAACTGACATAAGACAGGGAATTTTTACTAGGATAAAATGTCAGGAATTGTGAAAAACTGAGTTTAAATGTTTTTGGCTAAGGTGTATGTAAACTTCCGACATCACCTGTAAATATATGAAGATGTTTTAGCCTGTGCGGTGGCACAGTGCCATAAACAGTATCGTGACACATGGTAAATGTAATATGCTGTGTCAGTTTACAGAGGCTGGTTTAGTTTAAAGAAGCTAGCCAGATAAAGAGGTGGTGAATCTAGTAGATAGTTTGAAGAGTCTAGTTTGATGTAAAGATAATTGAGACGTCCTTCTCTATATACAGTGCATTCGGAAAGTATTCAGACTAGAGATGCACCGATACCGATATCTTCCTTGACAAAAAACGAAAATGATAATTTTACCGTCCTTTTAAGCATTCTAGTACATTCAGAAAGTTGAAGCACACACACACAGACCAAAAAGTAATGTTTTTGGCATTTACGTATGTCCCCATTACCTGTAAAATATAATCAAAACCTATTTCTTTCACTTACTTGCTGTGCTGTTTCATTGTTCACTTGTTCAGTCTCAACCAGAATTTCATCATACATCATAAGCAGTGAAGTTTCAGCTCTGTCTGTCCATGGCCTCTCTTGCTCGGTGCGCACTATCACTGTGTCCGTTTCCATCTTGTCTAGCTGTCTAACATTTCACGTAAACCCTGTTTCTTGTCTGCATCGAAGTAGTTGTCCTTGTACCTATCAACGAGCATGGTGCACAGTTGAGGCCCAGAGAGAATGCCACCGAATCGCTTGTTCACAGCTTCTGGTAGAGTACTTTTCCAACTTAACCCGATGGTCTGTGTTGGCATTTTGGTTGAGCAGGGATTTCAATGCCATGACAGGGTATCACGTCTGCTGCAGATGCAGTTGAGCTTATTTCTCGAGTCAGTTGTTCAAATGGCGCTAGGATTGTTCATGTTTCCAAGTTTCAAACATGTTCTCAAATACCATTGAAATGGCAGCAGCAGTATGAGAACCAGCACATTCTTGAGCATGCAATACGACTTTCCTCAGTACGAAATCCTCCTTGACCCACAGTGCTGTCAGACTCATAATGCTCATGGGGCTGACATCGCTGGTCCAAATGTCAGTCGTGAAGCGAATAGCAGTGATGCTCATTACACAATACTGTGTAACTCCGGTAGGGCAACATCCGAAAAAAAGCGCCTACTTGGTAGTGTGTACCGGTGCTCGACCAATCGGCGGAAGCCAACATCATCCACGACAGAGAACGGTTGATTGTCAAGGGCAATGAATTCCATTATCTTGGTGTTAATGGATTTCGCCTTTGAGTTGTCTCGCTGAAATGTTCTTAATCTTTTAAATGGATGCTCGACTTGACTGCTCGATCCACACAGCAGACATTGTGGGCTAGGTTAGGAATGCTGTGCTGCACGTGTAGCGCTATATTTTTTTGTGGTGTCATTATGTCATCTACCTACGTTATACAGGTATGCACGTCAGCTTTGACATCGGTTTTGCACATCGGCGTTAAACTAGACATTGGGCCGATGCCGGCATTTTTAGATAATATCGCCCGATTCCAATATATCGTGCATCCCTAATTCAGACCCCTTGACGTTACAGCCTTTTTCTAAAATTGTTTAAATAAAAAATTGTCCTCAAACTTCATACAATATATCATAATGACAAAGCGAAAACAGGTTTTCAGAATTTTTTGCAAAAAAATAAATAGAAATACCTTGAATACATAAGTATTCAGACCCTGTGCTATGAGACTCGAAATTGAACACAGGTGCATCTTGTTTCCACTGATCATCCCTGAGATGAGGTCGAAGGAATCGTCTGTAGAGCTCCGAGGCAGGATTGTGTCAAGGCACAGATCTGGGGAAGGGTACCAAAAAATGTCTGCAGCATTGAAGGTCCCCAAGAACACAGTGGCCTCCTTAATTCCTAAATGGAAGAAGTTTGGAACCACCAAGACTCTTCCAAGAGCTGGCCGCCCAGCCAGACTGAGCAATCAGGGGAGAAGGGCCTTGGTCAGGGAGGTGAACAAGAACCCGATTGGTCACTCTGAAAAAGCTCCAGAGTTCCTCTGTGGAGATGGGAGAATTTTCCAGAAGGACAACCATCTCTGCAGCACTCCACCAATCAGGCCTTTATGGTAGAGTGGCCAGACGGAAGCCACTCCTCAGTAAAAGGCACATGACAGCCCGCTTGGAGTTTGCCAAAAGGCACCTAAAAATTCTCAGACCATGAAAAACAAGATTCTCTGGTCTAATCAAACCAAGATTGCACTCTTTGACCTGAATGCCAAGTGTCACGTCTGGAGGAAACTTGGCCCCATCCCTACGGTGAAGCATGGTGGTGGCAGCATCATGCGGTGGGGGTTGTTTTTCAGCTGCAGGAACTGGGAGACTAGTCAGGATCGAGGGAAATATGAAGGTTCACCTTCCAACAGGACAACGACCCTAAGCACACAGCCAAGACATCGCAGGAGTGGCTTCGGGACAAGTCTCTGAATGTCCTTGAGTGGCCCAGTCGGAGCCCAAACTTGAACCCGATCGAACATCTCTGGAGACTTAAAAATAGCTGTGCAGCAACGCTCCCCATCCAACCTGACAGAGCTTGAGAGCATCTGCAGAGAAGGGAGAAACTTAATCGCTGCCAAAGGCGCTTCAACAAAGTACAGAGTAAAGGGTCTGAATACTTATGCAAATGTGAAATCATGCAAAAATGTAAAAAAAACGTTTTTCTTTGTCATTATGGAGTATTGTGTGTAGATTTGATTAAATTGATCATTAGAATAAGGCTGTAATGTAACAAAATGTGGAAAAATTAAAAGGGCTCTGAATACTTTCTGAATGCTCTGTATGGCATACTACTAAAATGACCTGTCTCTCTCTATATAGAACATTCTATTCGACCTCTCGCTCTATGGGATTCTAAATTAAATGTTTGAAATCAATGTCTAGTGGGGACACTTCTTTACCCCTGTGAGTTGATATTGAAGAAATGTAATACCATTTTGGAATTAAACTAAATAAATAGCAATTCTGGTATGGTAATTCCATTCAAACATGGTAATTCCATTTCAAACCACAGGCGCCTTTCAAATTAGCCAAGCTGTAAAGTGTTCTTTAAAGCTTGCACTATGAGTGTGTTAGGGCCTGTTGTGTGTGTTACTGACCTGTGGTGTGTGTGTGTTACTGACCTGTGGTGTGTGTGTGTGTCTGTGTGTATTACTGATCTTTGGTGTGTGTGTGTGTGTGTGTGTGTGTGTGTGTGTGTGTGTGTTACTGACCTGTGGTGTGTGTGTGTGTGTGTGTGTGTGTGTGTTACTGACCTGTGGTGTGTGTGTGTGTGTTACTGACCTGTGGTGTGTGTGTGTGTGTTACTGACCTGTGGTGTGTGTGTGTGTGTTACTGACCTGTGGTGTGTGTGTGTGTGTGTTACTGACCTGTGGTGTGTGTGTGTGTGTGTTACTGACCTGTGGTGTGTGTGTGTGTGTGTTACTGACCTGTGGTGTGTGTGTGTGTGTTACTGACCTGTGGTGTGTGTGTGTGTGTTACTGACCTGTGGTGTGTGTGTGTGTGTTACTGACCTGTGGTGTGTGTGTGTGTGTGTTACTGACCTGTGGTGTGTGTGTGTGTGTGTGTTACTGACCTGTGGTGTGTGTGTGTGTGTGTTACTGACCTGTGGTGTGTGTGTGTGTGTGTTACTGACCTGTGGTGTGTGTGTGTGTGTGTTACTGACCTGTGGTGTGTGTGTGTGTGTGTGTTACTGACCTGTGGTGTGTGTGTGTGTTACTGACCTGTGGTGTGTGTGTGTGTGTGTGTGTTACTGACCTGTGGTGTGTGTGTGTGTGTTACTGACCTGTGGTGTGTGTGTGTGTGTTACTGACCTGTGGTGTGTGTGTGTGTGTTACTGACCTGTGGTGTGTGTGTGTGTATTACTGATCTGTGGTGTGTGTGTGTGTGTTACTGACCTGTGGTGTGTGTCTGTGTGTGTGTGTGTGTGTTACTGACCTGTGGTGTGTGTGTGTATTACTGACCTGTGGTGTGTGTGTGTGTGTTACTGACCTGTGGTGTGTGTGTGTCTGTGTGTTACTGACCTGTGGTGTGTGTGTGTCTGTGTGTTACTGACCTGTGGTGTGTGTGTGTCTGTGTGTTACTGACCTGTGGTGTGTGTCTGTGTGTTACTGACCTGTGGTGTGTGTGTTTGTCTGTGTGTTACTGACCTGTGGTGTGTGTGTATTACTGACCTGTGGTGTGTGTGTGTGTGTGTTACTGACCTGTGGTGTGTGTGTGTGTTACTGACCTGTGGTGTGTGTGTGTGTTACTGACCTGTGGTGTGTGTGTATTACTGACCTGTGGTGTGTGTGTGTGTCTGTGTGTTACTGACCTGTGGTGTGTGTCTGTGTCTGTGTGTTACTGACCTGTGGTGTGTGTCTGTGTGTTACTGACCTGTGGTGTGTGTGTATTACTGGCCTGTGGTGTGTGTGTGTGTTACTGACCTGTGGTGTGTGTGTATTACTGACATGTGGTGTGTGTGTGTGTGTGTGTGTGTGTTACTGACCTGTGGTGTGTGTGTGTGTGTTACTGACCTGTGGTGTGTGTGTATTACTGACCTGTGGTGTGTGTGTGTGTGTGTATTACTGACCTGTGGTGTGTGTGTGTGTGTGTGTTACTGACCTGTGGTGTGTGTGTGTTACTGACCTGTGGTGTGTGTGTGTGTGTGTTACTGACCTGTGGTGTGTGTGTGTGTGTGTGTTACTGACCTGTGGTGTGTGTGTGTGTGTGTGTTACTGACCTGTGGTGTGTGTGTTACTGACCTGTGGTGTGTGTGTTACTGACCTGTGGTGTGTGTGTTACTGACCTGTGGTGTGTGTGTTACTGACCTGTGGTGTGTGTGTTACTGACCTGTGGTGTGTGTGTTACTGACCTGTGGTGTGTGTGTTACTGACCTGTGGTGTGTGTGTTACTGACCTGTGGTGTGTGTGTTACTGACCTGTGGTGTGTGTGTTACTGACCTGTGGTGTGTGTGTTACTGACCTGTGGTGTGTGTGTTACTGACCTGTGGTGTGTGTGTTTTCTTCAGACTCTCCAGTCCTTCCTTGAGGCTCTGTACTTGGCTCTCCAGCTGCTGTTTGTCCTCCACACTCTTCTCCAACTCTGCCTCCCTCTGTTTCATTTCTTCACGCATCTTCAGCAGTTGCTGCAAACACAGAGTACATACAGTGAGCCACATACAGTACGCTAACTAACCTTTAAAGGGATACTTCAAGGATACATGAGTTCATCTGACTGGGGAAGTAGATAAAGGGCCTCATTGCCAAAATCACAAAGTATCCTTTTAAGCTTCTGATACAGAGGCGGCAAAGTTAACTACAGATATTATTTTTCGTGACAGCCAATTGGTAGTTACAGTCTTGTCCCATCGCTGCAACTCCCGTACGGACTCGGGAGAGGTGAGCACTGCTTCTTGACACACTGCTCGCTTAACCCAGAAGCCAGCCGCACCAATGTGCCGGAGGAAACACCGTACAGCTGGCAACCAAAGTCAGTGTGCATGCGCCTGGCCCTCCACAAGGAGTCGCTGGAGCGCGATGGGACGAGGACATCCCGGCCGGTCAAACCCTCCCCTAACCCGGACGACGCTGGGACAATTGCGGCACAGTCGCGGCCGGCTGCGGCACAGCTTGGGATTGAACTCAGGTCTGTAGTGACGTCTCTAGCACTGCGATGCAGTGTCTTAGACCGTTAAGCCACTCGGGAGGCAACTACAGATTTGAACTAATCTTTAGAGAGAAGACAGATAGCCCCAAATGCAAACTAACGCTTAGCTTTACCACAAACCTGGCAAAGTTAGCCACAGATGCTAACTAACCCTTAAGCGTCTGCTACAGAGAGGGGCCTAAAATTAACTTTTTGGTCCACCAGCCACTGAGGCAGGGAGATACAAAAACCTAACAGCAACTCAGATTTTTTACAAGCCAAAATATATTTTGGTTGCAAAAATTACACCAACAAAACACAAAAAAAACAGATGAGCATGTTTGTAATGTTTTTAAAACAAATGTATTACTAGTAAGAGCTAATGTGGTATATTGAATAATTACATTTTGTGAGACCTTTTTTACCAAAATGTTCCCCTGCCCCTTAGAGGTGGAATAGGCTATATAGGATTTGTAGTTCTTTGACTTAGTGCAATTAATTTACCAGCGGAAATACTTTGTAAACAGCTACTGCAGCATTTATTTTATTATAAATGGACTATTTTTCATACTGGACTATTTTTATTCACAAATGAGAGTGAAATGCCTCCACGGTGGGGCCGTGGCCACCTGCCAACGTGGTTGGTGAAATACACATCTTACCCACCAATGTCAAAATCTACCGTCATTTGGCAGGTAGCAGATGTTTATTTCAGGGCCTGGAGAGGGGCACAGTTAGCTACAGATGCTAACTAATCCTTAAGACAGGATCTATTCATATGAGCATTACCGTTGACTACTTGAGGATATTTGATGACCCAGCAGGTGATGGAAGCAACAGATTTCCTGCCTGAGGGTTGTTTAACCAACAGTTTGTTATCTCTGAGGGGGATATTTTATTAGAAAACCCCTCCAGCTGGTATTACTTTGTGTACAGCGTCTAGGTCAGCAGACTGATCAGATTCTAGAATGACTCTCTTCCTGTCAAGTCTTTTAATTGTTCTTTATATCTCTCTATCCATCCTACTCTCAGAGTGCACCCCTCTTCCTCTCTCTCTTTACGCCTCTCTCTATCCCTACTCCTCTTTCTCAGTGTTGTGTGTGTGTGCGTATGTGTGTGTGAGATTGGGAGGGCAGTTCTCTATCCACCTCTATTAAAAGTCACTTTTCCTCAATACGACTGCTCACCCCAGGAAGCCAAACCAATGGATTATGAGTCTCACCAGCCAGAATTTGCAGGGGTTTAATATCTGTATGGAACCAGGAAATGAAAAATTCCTGTGGAATTGATTAAAATAAATCCAAAGTAGGAACTGCTGCAAGAAGTTAACTACAGTGGGTATGTCTGGTAGAAGTAGTACCTTCTGCATTCCCTGTAGTGCCTGTTGTAGAAAGGTTAGTTGTTGCTGCCTGATGGTGTCCTCTTCACTGTGTTGTGGAGGTGTGTGTTCTTGGTTTTTGCCCTGCTCCTGCTTCAACAGCTCCACCTCGTTCCTGTAGGCGTCCAGCTGACAGCGCAGAGAGTCATTCTCTTCCTTTAGGGCCTCCACCTGGGCAACAGGGCCTACACACACACAGACACGAACACAGACACACACGACATAGAACATCACAACTATCATAACATTGTACTGTATAGACAGCCTTCAAATGTCTGTACTGGTGATCTGAGGACATACTGTAACTATACTGGAGAGGCTATGAAATCCTAACCTGTCCCATTGGACAGAGAGGAGAGACAGTGTGATGAGAACTGCTTATTAAATCCTAACCTGTCCTATTGAACAGACAGGAGACAGTGTGATGAGAAATACTAATTAAATCCTAACCTGTCCTATTGAACAGACATGAGACAGTGTGATGAAAACGGCTCATTAAATCCTAACCTGTCCTATTGAACAGACATGAGACAGTGTGATGAAAACGGCTCATTAAATCCTAACCTGTCCTATTGAACAGACATGAGACAGTGTGATGAAAACTGCTCATTAAATCCTAACCTGTCCTATTGAACAGACATGAGACAGTGTGATGAAAACTGCTCATTAAATCCTAACCTGTCCTATTGAACAGACATGAGACAGTATGATGAGAACTACTCATTAAATCCTAACCTGTCCTATTGAACAGACAGGAGACAGTGTGATGAAAACTGCTCATTAAATCCTAACCTGTCCTATTGAACAGACATGAGACAGTATGATGAGAACTACTCTTCCCCTGTTCCTTTGATAGGAGAGTCTGTTCTTTACAGCTGTCGGAGGGGGATGTGTGTGATGTAATGAGAGGGTGTGTTTGAGTGGCTGAGCTGGGGAGATAAGACCTGAGAGTGAGTGTGTGAGGGAGGGAGGCCCAGCATAGGGTGTGTGTGTGTGTATGTGTGTGTGCGTGTGTGTAACTCAACACACGGACTCCAGCTGCCTGCTTTGAATCCGGCATTATCTGTCTGTTTAAGCTGAGAGAGAGACCTCTGAGTCATGGACCTGCTGTGTGTGTGTGTGTGTGTGTGTGTGTGTGCGTGAGAGAGAGCCAGCAGGCGAGGAGGTGTGTATTGATCAGGGAGCCTCATCAAGTTGCTGTCTGGGGTATTCGACCGATTCCCCTTCCACAACGTGACAGGCTTTAGTATCGACCCCCAGCACCTCAGCACAAGGCTGCTGACAGGAGAGAAGCACCAACCCATTCTCACTTTGCACTGTATTAGTGTAGAAGCACCAACCCAATCCCACTCTGCACTGTAAATGTAGAAGCACCAACCCATTCCCACTCTGCACTGTATTAGTACAGAAGCACCAACCCATTCCCACTCTGCACTGTATTAATGTAGAAGCACCAACCCATTCCCACTTTGCACTGTATTAGTGTAGAAGCACCACCCCATTCCCACTCTGCACTGTATTAGTATAGAAGCACCAACCCATTCCCACTCTGCACTGTATTAGTATAGAAGCACCAACCCATTCCCACTCTGCACTGTATTAGTATAGAAGCACCAACCCATTCCCACTCTGCACTGTATTAGTGTAGAAGCACCAACCCATTCCCACTCTGCACTGTATTAGTATAGAAGCACCAACCCATTCCCACTCTGCACTGTATTAGTATAGAAGCACCAACCCATTCCCACTCTGCACTGTATTAGTATAGAAGCACCAACCCATTCCCACTCTGCACTGTATTAATGTAGAAGCACCAACCCATTCCCAGTCTGCACTGTATTAGTATAGAAGCACCAACCCATTCCCACTCTGCACTGTATTAATGTAGAAGCACCAACCCATTCCCACTCTGCACTGTATTAATGTAGAAGCACCAACCCATTCCCACTCTGCACTGTATTAGTGTAGAAGCACCAACCCATTCCCACTCTGCACTGTATTAGTATAGAAGCACCAACCCATTCCCACTCTGCACTGTATTAGTATAGAAGCACCAACCCATTCCCACTCTGCACTGTATTAGTATAGAAGCACCAACCCATTCCCACTCTGCACTGTATTAGTATAGAAGCACCAACCCATTCCCACTCTGCACTGTATTAATGTAGAAGCACCAACCCATTCCCACTCTGCACTGTATTAATGTAGAAGCACCAACCCATTCCCACTCTGCACTGTATTAGTATAGAAGCACCAACCCATTCCCACTCTGCACTGTATTAGTATAGAAGCACCAACCCATTCCCACTCTGCACTGTATTAGTATAGAAGCACCACCCCATTCCCACTCTGCACTGTATTAGTATAGAAGCACCAACCCATTCCCACTCTGCACTGTATTAATGTAGAAGCACCAACCCATTCCCACTCTGCACTGTGTTAGTATAGAAGCACCAACCCATTCCCACTTTGCACTGTATTAGTATAGAAGGACCAACCCATTCCCACTCTGCACTGTATTAATGTAGAAGCACCAACCCATTCCCAGTCTGCACTGTATTAGTATAGAAGCACCAACCCATTCCCACTCTGCACTGTATTAATGTAGAAGCACCAACCCATTCCCACTCTGCACTGTATTAATGTAGAAGCACCAACCCATTCCCACTCTGCACTGTATTAATGTAGAAGCACCAACCCATTCCCACTCTGCACTGTATTAATGTAGAAGCACCAACCCATTCCCACTCTGCACTGTATTAATGTAGAAGCACCAACCCATTCCCACTCTGCACTGTATTAATGTAGAAGCACCAACCCATTCCCACTCTGCACTGTAAATGTAGAAGCACCAACCCATTCCCACTCTGCACTGTATTAATGTAGAAGCACCAACCCATTCCCACTCTGCACTGTATTAATGTAGAAGCTCCAACCCATTCCCACTCTGCACTGTATTAATGTAGAAGCACCAACCCATTCCCACTCTGCACTGTATTAATGTAGAAGCACCAACCCATTCCCACTCTGCACTGTATTAATGTAGAAGCTCCAACCCATTCCCACTCTGCACTGTATTAATGTAGAAGCTCCAACCCATTCCCACTCTGCACTGTATTAATGTAGAAGCACCAACGCATTCCCACTCTGCACTGTATTAGTATAGAAGCACCAACCCATTCCCACTCTGCACTGTATTAGTATAGAAGCACCAACCCATTCCCACTCTGGACTGTAAATGTAGAAGCACCAACCCATTCCCACTCTGCACTGTATTAATGTAGAAGCTCCAACCCATTCCCACTCTGCACTGTATTAATGTAGAAGCACCAACCCATTCCCACTCTGCACTGTATTAATGTAGAAGCTCCAAACCATTCCCACTCTGCACTGTATTAATGTAGAAGCACCAACCCATTCCCACTCTGCACTCTATTAGTATAGAAGCACCAACCCATTCCCACTCTGCACTGTATTAATGTAGAAGCTCCAACCCATTCCCACTCTGCACTGTATTAATGTAGAAGCACCAACCCATTCCCACTCTGCACTGTATTAGTATAGAAGCACCAACCCATTCCCACTCTGCACTGTATTAGTATAGAAGCACCAACCCATTCCCACTCTGGACTGTAAATGTAGAAGCACCAACCCATTCCCACTCTGCACTGTATTAATGTAGAAGCACCAACCCATTCCCACTCTGCACTGTATTAATGTAGAAGCACCAACCCATTCCCACTCTGCACTGTATTAATGTAGAACCACCACCCCAGAATACAGGTGTTCCTCTTCAAGCCTGCCGATAGGTTAAACAGACCACCTGTCTATGATTGAGAGCACAGAGACTAGGCTTCTTGAACAGGATTGGAGGAGGTGTAAACAAGCCCTCCCCCTGTGCTCCTGCATTACAGGAAGCCATAGCAGGTGTGACTGAGACTGTAAATATGATGGGGTGTCACATCAACACCTGTCTCCCTGCCACATCCTGTGCCCTTCTCCACAGCATTCCTTTCCAACATTGTGACAGCCTCCTGACAACGATTGATCGTTAGTGTTTTCTAATAAGAAAGGTCACACATGAAAAGGTGGAAATCAAAACCTGCTTGGCTGATGATAACATTTGCATATATCTGCATAGAAATTAGGGAGGCGGTCTTAACCGGCAGAGACCACAACAATTCAAAAGCAGAAAGTAAACGACACACTTGAAAAGGAGACCTGATTGTAGCAGTTAGCCCCGCTCTCTTGGCTTCCATTCCCTTCTCTCTTTAACTGCTTAAGAGAGAAGCAGAGGGTCATGTGAATGTCCAGGTGAATATTATGGTCTGTTTCAATCTGTTTTACATCAGTAGCTCTGTTGGCTCAGCAGACATAAACAGGATGTTCTGCGTAAAGACGACCTTAATGGTAATTCACTGGTGCCCAGAACAGCACTGAATTAGCTGAAGGAGCTGACACACACACACACACACACACACACACACACACACACACACACACACACACACACACACACACACACACACACACACACACACACACACACACACACACACACACACACACAGCCCTGAGTTTAAGACAAGGGTTTAGCCATCTTGGAATTAATAACATTTCCAATAAATTAATTTTCAAGAATCTAATTTCTCAACTTTTTGCATAAGTAGAAACATTTCAAGAACATTTCCAAATAACTTTGAGGAATAGCAACTTTGCTTAACTTTCCTCTTAAATCTATAGTTTAGGGAAAAAAATGGCAGTGAAGACATTTCTTCTGTAGTAGCCAGCTCAGTGTCTCTACCAGCTAATTACACCCGCACCATGCCAACAGACAGAACCATAAACACTTAGTTCCAGCTGTGACTGAGTGTCTACCAGCCGCGTGCACCCACTCTCTTTCTTACTCTCACAAACACACACAGCCACAGACAATCTGGAGATGGCCGTAACACAGTCTCCTCTCCAGCTTAATTTGGCCATTTAGAGAGTGAATGAGCTGGCGACTGTTTCCTCTCTAATGTTACGGCTCCATTCACACTGAGGCTGGAGAGGAACTCACAAAACACCTCATTAGCAACACAGAGAAGGCTGAGCTACAGGTCTATTCTACAATAAAGGAGAAAAGACACCAGCCATATACCAATAGTTGTCAGATTCCTTTCTGTCGTGTGTGTGTGTGTGTGTGGTATGTGTGTGTGTGTGTGTATGTGTATGTGTGTAGTGTGGTATATGTGTAGTGTGTGTGTGTGTGTGTATGTGTGTAGTGTGGTATGTGTGTAGTGTGTGTGTGTGTGGTATGTGTGTAGTGTGGTATGTGTGTAGTGTGGTATGTGTGTAGTGTGTGTGTGCATGGTATGTGTGTAGTGTGTGTGTACCTGAGTCGTCAGGATCGTGTGTATCCTCCATGTCATCGTCAGACATCTCCATCTCCTCCTCTCGTCTGATCCCCATCAGCTCTTCATTTTGCATGTTTCTGATCTCCTGGAGGGAAACAACAAAACAGGATTATCACTGGATGTTCATACTGAACACAATCCTCCTGGGTAGCCTGGCTGTCGCGTACGCACGCACACACCTATGGAAGAAATGCTGATCCTAGACCTGTCCCTAAGGGCAGCTTCTACCCAGAGTGATTCACAGCAGGACTGATATTTCCCTCTGGTGCACTGATGACAGTAGATAGAGAGCAGCAGTCTGCCTCAACACTGATGACAGTAGATAGAGCAGCAGTCTGCCTCAAAACTGATGACAGTAGATAGAGCAGCAGTCTGCCTCAAAACTGATGACAGTAGATAGAGCAGCAGTCTGCCTCAAAACTGATGACAGTAGATAGAGCAGCAGTCTGCCTCTACACTGATGACAGTAGATAGAGAGCAGCTGTCTGCCTCTACACTGATGACAGTAGATAGAGAGCAGCAGTCTGCCTCTACACTGATGACAGTAGATAGAGAGCAGCAGTCTGCCTCTACACTGATGAGACAGTAGATATAGAGCAGTAGTCTGTCTCTACACTGATGAGACAGTAGATAGAGAGCAGCAGTCTGCCTCTACACTGATGAGACAGTAGATAGAGAGCTGCAGTCTGCCTCTACACTGATGAGACAGTAGATAGAGAGCATCAGTCTGCCTCTACACTGATGAGACAGTAGATAGAGAGCAGCAGTCTGCCTCTACACTGATGACAGTAGATAGAGAGCAGCAGTCTGCCTCAACACTGATGAGACAGTAGATAGAGAGCAGCTGTCTGCCTCTACACTGATGACAGTAGATAGAGAGCAGCAGTCTGTCTCTACACTGATGAGACAGTAGATATAGAGCAGCAGTCTGCCTCTACACTGATGAGACAGTAGATAGAGAGCAGCAGTCTGCCTCTACACTGATGAGACAGTAGATATAGAGCAGCAGTCTGCCTCTACACTGATGAGACAGTAGATATAGAGCAGCAGTCTGTCTCTACACTGATGAGACAGTAGATAGAGAGCAGCAGTCTGCCTCTACACTGATGAGACAGTAGATAGAGAGCAGCAGTCTGCCTCTACACTGATGAGACAGTAGATAGAGAGCAGCAGTCTGCCTCTACACTGATGAGACAGTAGATAGAGAGCAGCAGTCTGCCTCTACACTGATGAGACAGTAGATCCTACACTACATGGGCAAAAGCATGTGGACACCTGCTCGTCGAGCATCTCGTTGAAGGAGTTGGTCTGCTATAACAGCCTCCACTCTTCTGGGAAGGCTTTTCATGATGTTGGAACATTGCTGCGGGGACTTGCTTCCATTCCATTAGTGAGGTCAGGCACTGATGTTGGTTGAGTAGGCCTGGCTCGCAGTCGGTGTTCCTCATCCCAAACTCATCCCAAAGGTGTTCGATGGGGTTGAGGTCAGGGCTCTGTGCACGGCAATAAAGTTCTTCCACACCGATTTTGCCAAAGTTTGAAGCACAGAATCATCTAGAATGTCATTGTATACTGTAGAATTAGCCAGAACCATGAAAAACAGTCCCAGACCATTATTCCTCCTCGACCAAACTTTACAGTTGGAACTAATCATTGGGGCAGGTAGCGTTCTCCTGGCAAACCCAAATTTGTCCGTCGCACTGCCAGATGGTAAAGAGTGATTCATCACTCCAGATAACTCGTTTCCACTGCTCCAGAGTCCAATGGCAGCGATCTTTACACCACTTGCATTGCGCATGGTGATCTAAGGCTTGTGTGCGGCTGCTTGGCCATGGAAATCCATTTCATGAAGCTCCCGACAAACAGTTCTTGTGCTGACATTTCCAAACGGCCTCTGGAAACACTCTGTAGTGAGTGTTGCAACCAGGGACAGACAATTTTTATGGGCTATGCACGTCATCACTCAGTGGCCCCGTTTTGTGAGCTTGTGTGGCCTACCACTTCGCGGCTGAGCTGTTGTTGCTCCTAGATGTTTCCACTTCACAATAACAGCACTTACAGTTGACCGGGGAAGATCCGGGAAAGTCACTGAGCTCTTCAGTAAGGCCATTCTACTGTCAATGTTTGTCAATGGAGATTGCAAGGGGTGTCCACATACTTTTGGTCATGTAGTGTAGATCTGTACCTAGGGGAAACTTCACCCTGGAGCCTCTAGCTCAGTAGGAGGCATGACCTGCTGTGTGTGGATGGGAGCACATGGGAGCCACAGTAGTGTGTATTTCAGCTAGCAGTATGTCTAGCCGGCTAGCTCGGCAGTGCTGTTCTCGGCTAATGAGGCGAGTATATTCAAAAGACAGCCAGCTCTGTGTTCTGCCTACACACACACACACACACAAAATGCCTTCACAATGCTGGGCGAGGGAATCATTATTTCACACCAACAAACAAAAAGCTTGAAGTAAACAACCATCTGTCTGGTGTCTATAACACGTTGAGCTGCTGGCCAATCAAAGATGTCAAACAGGTAGTCAGAAACCAGCACACCCATCTGCCCAGTGAGATAATAATCGCTTATTGTTTGGTGTGTCTACCAGCCAGCAGCACTAACAGTGAAGGTAGCATCAGAGTCTAGATACACTGGTAGGGGACACTAGGTGAAGGTTCAAGATTGAGCTGAACTCCTTCATGCATGTATGCTGGTTCTTACCTTCGTCTGTAATGGAGTAGACAGAGACAGACAGAGACAGACAAACAGAGACAGAGCATCTGGATTCAGTCGGATGACAGGTTGTCCCTACTCTCTCCAGCTAATGCCCTAAAGGAGTAAAACTGATAAAAGAGAAGAATGGATTATAACAGGATGTTGAAGGAATTAAGCCCTCATGGAATTAACTTGGGTTGTAAAATATAGGTGTTGTATTATTTAGTTCTACTTCCAATCTATCATCCCCCTGGTGTATAGTGGAGATGGAGTTTGTATTCTCTAGTTAGCCCTAGGTTATTCCATCTATTCCCCCTGGTGTCTAGCCAGTCCAGGACTATTGTTAGGGTCTATTTCCTTAATCACAGTGGACTGGAGCTGAAGGTACCCGGAGGTCTATTGCATACATTAGAATATTCTATTGTTTATGGTATTTCTTGGTTGTGTACACACCTTTTCTATTCATACTGTATACTGTCCATACACACCATTATATGCTTTGCTCGTTCTGATATTTCTTAATTATTTTCTTCTTGGGATTTGTGTGTATTGTTAGATATTACTACACTGTTGGAGCTAGAACCATAAGCATTTCACTGCACCTGCGATAATGTTGGCATAATGTGTACGCAACCAATACAAATCTATTTTATTAAAAGTTAGTGTGTCTGTGCAATGAGTAGAAAGACTGACTGCAACCCAAATGGCATGCTATTCTCTATATAGTGCACTACTTTTTACCAGAGGGATGCAGCCTGAGATGGATAGATGTGTTCTTGGGTTGATGGCTAGATGGCCAAATGGATGGATTGATGGATTGGAACAGGTAAATGGATAAATGAAAGGATGGATGGTAGAAGATGGGTGTTGTGATTGTGCGTCAGACAGATAGTGAAACCCCTGCAGTCTTTCAGTCCTGCTGTTCTGTGCATCCTGTCTGATGAATACAGAACAGACCCATCAAGAAAGATACTGCTGTAGGGTTGCAAAATTCCAAGGTTTTCAAGAAATCCTAGTTGGAAGATTTCTGGAATCAGGATGTAATAAGCAGGAAACCTTCATAACCAGGATTTCTGGAAAACCTAGGAATTTGGGGGGAAATGTTGGAAATATGTTGCTTCCCTGCATTACCTGTACTACTATTATCCTGTATTACAGTACAGCACAGTGACACGTTGCAGCAGTCTTTGTGCATTTAGAGACTGTCCTTCTATAATAATGGCCCCTATAAATAAACTCCCTGTCAATAAGAGAGTGCTAATTTTCCTCTAAAGAATATATTTAGATCTGAGAGTCAGATTGGTCCTGCTGACCACAGAGATGATTTTCGACTGTAGAAAATACGTATTTTCTGATCGTTGAAATCAGGTTAATTTTAGGTTCTGAATGAAAGTTGAAAAGACGTCATTTATAGAATCAATGTCCGTGGAAGTTGAAATCAAGGCCGGTCCGTACCACACCAAATTGGTACCAAAAATAGACATCTATGATTGATTCAGATTTGGTACGGACAGAACTAAAAACCAACATCCCGTGGACGTGGAAATCAAGGCCGGTCCAAAAGGCATCGGCCCGTGCTTACTGAGGTGTAACCTACAGTGTCGCCTGAAATAAAATGTTAGAAATACCCATCCATGTGGTACGCCCACCGTTTGCAAAACACCACAAAAAAGACGGCCGGTCCGGGAAAGGACCAAAACAAGACGCCCAAAAGACATCTGCGTCGGTCTGTGCTCACTGGGGTGTAGTCTACCGTGTCGGCGATTTTACCAATGGGACTTTACGAATGCCCTTCCATCCATTTGGTTTGGTCCACGCATTTGCGCGTAGGCTAAACCACCCAACCGTCCATTCCCTCATTTTTCATGGCTCTGATATGCGGTAATGATAAAAAGTGATGTAATGGCCTAATTTTTCTTGACATTATGCTTTAATTATTGTGAATGGCTCATGTTTTAGTCTGGCTATATCTGCTACACAATTTAGGTTAGATAGTTATTTTTGACAGAACGTTGGTGGAGTGTCGCAGCGATGCGTTTCTCCAACAGCACCCTGGAGAGGAGTGTTGGAAATGGACAAACATATTTTGCTGCCCTGCCTTTGACAAAGTGGGCACTGCTTATCACAGAGCAGCATCAGTGCTCACCTAAAAAGCCCATATGCCACTGGTTGTAAGAAATTGTCATTGTTTTGGGGCAGAATTACAAGGTTTTGTGTGTTGTTGTTGGTGCATCTTGGTCAGTTTAGCTCAGAAAATGCAGCTCGTCAATCTGCCGCCTAATCTTGCCTAATGAGCTGACCGGCCCTGTTTGCAGACGTGTGCAGCCCTGCAATAAACTTGCCGCAAGACCGCCATTTTGAGTAGCTTTGCGTATGTACGTAAGGTATAAATTAGGCTTTAGTTGTAATTTTCGCTTAGTGAGGAGTGACGTCACTAGTCTACACACACCAACTCACACCTACCTTTAGAGCAGAAGAGTCCCTAGTCTGAGATCAAGACATACCAAACATACCTGCTATATCTCAGAGTGAGTCCATCACGATGTACACACACCCAAACACACAGCTACCAACCCATTACAATTTATACCGTCAGTTACACATTCATATGACACTGTACAAATACAAATTCTTCTCACTTTACAGAATGCCTAAACACTTTCACAGGCAAACTGCATGAAGAGTTTATAATGAATGTGTTCCACTAGTTTGTAATCTATCTCCTGCACTAGGATCTCCAAAGGAAAGATAAACCATCTCCAGCCTGTGATCCATGGTGACTGTTTCAGTGTTGCTATGAGACAGAGATTAGGCAGTTAATTACATACCAAATCTGCTTTTTTACACACTAACACCCTCAGAGATTTGTACCCAGATCAAACTTACCAGTTTGGCCCTAAAATGACAGCCGCGCCACACTTGAGCACCCTCCATTAAAGAGGAAAACATGTTTGAGGTAATTAATGCAGCGGTTGTTGGATAGGAAGTAATGAACAAAATACAGAGAACAAATCTTGCCAGGTTTCATTAGTTAATACCTGTGCATCTCAACATGGAGCATGACCTCGATTTTACACCAAACAAAAACTGAAAGTTGGTTATTTGTTCATCTATTGGAAGAAAGCACAGTCAGTAATAACAGATAGAGAGTATACATGTGTGATGAAGTGTTCTGCACAGAGACCAGTCCAGGGTACTGTGGTTGACTTAAAGGGTGAGTTACCTGTTTCTGGCAGTGAGACTGAGCACTCACCGGGCTGGAGTGGCCGGGACCTGGACCTGACCGGAGCACCCACTCTGGGACTGAACTAAGTAGAGAGCCTGGGTGTAGCCTAACATTCAGCCTAGTGATAGCATTTACTTGACCTCTTAGGCTAGAACTTAATGTTGATGTTCTACCATCTCAGTTCCTTGATACTACTAGAGGAATACCACAAGGTTCCCTTTTTCCATTTATATTAAGATAAGTTTTAGGATCATGCTGAGTGTAGTTTTAAAGCTGGTGTTAACTTTAACACTGTTTAACACAAATCATCCTGCCAAGACAACACCATGAATTCCACAAAAAGTAGTTAGAATCCAGAATACTGGAGAGATGGGGATGCTCACATAATGTTCACATAAAGGACACAATAATATGTAGACTATACTGCACTTCACCAAATGAATAGAAGATGTGAATAATTGTAGAAAAAGTAAAAGACCAACCTCTGCTTGCTTGCGCCACATGTCCAGGTTCTTGCGTTGAGCTTTGGAGAAATGGTCCCATGCCTTTTGTTTGGAAGCAGCGTGGAATACAGACACAATCTGCTCAACTGTGGCAGGGGATGCAGGGGCCAGTTTACCGTCCAGAGAGAGAGGGGGCGGGTGGGAAGGAGCAGAGGAGTGAGAAAGTGGAATCAGGTAGGAAGGCACTTCATGTTGATGTGTTTTCAATGTTCTATTCTGTGACCACAGAGCGCCCAACCTAAAACACAAGACGGTGCTGAAAGCTACAGGAGGACCAGACCGCAACCAGCAGGCTCCTGCTCCCCTCTCACCCCCCCAGACAATGGGAAGGCGCACACAAACACACCTCCTCCTCTCCTCCACAGGGACATAGACTCTCAGTAGAGCCTGACAGTAGAACAAGGGAATTCTCTAAGAGGGACAGAGAGAGGCCATCTTATAAAGAGATAAAAGTATCTACCTCTAACTGAAACCCTCTTTTCCTCTCAAACATCTCCTGTTTTTAATGACCACAACACTTCTCACCTTCATCGACTCTCAGATGCTTGGAATGTCACAATCAAAGAGTGTAGAGTTCAGACCTAATGAAGGAAAAGCCTGTTTCTATCTATCTGAGAGTGGGGCTGCGTGTCAAATCAGATCCTATTCTCTATATAATGCCCATAGGGCTCTGGTCTAAAGTACAGTAGTGCACTAAATAGGGAGCAGGGTGCCATTTGGGACAAACTTGTCTCTCCTCATTACTGTCCTCACTGTGGGTTAGATAGGAGCGCTGATCTTAATGTCACTGTATATCTTTAGAGAGGAGGTATCTCTAACGACCACTCAATAATAAAGACCCTGAAATCTGATCAGATTTGAAAGAGGTAATCTAGAGTCTTGGGGATGAGAGAGATGGTGGGTGGTCTAGTCCCTGAGGAAGAGAAGAGCGAGATTTTGAAAAAGTGAGAGGGTGAGCAACTATGATTCAGAGCTCAAGGTTGGAGGAGGAGAGCTGCTGGAAGACACTTCTGTTCATCACTCCATCCTAACCACACCTGCGATTGACAGCTAGACCTCGTCTTAACCACCCCCAAATTAGTTACCAAAACACCTGTGTGTGTGAACCCAGAGCAGGGAGAAAGGATTCAATAGACGATAATAGATTAAAGATTGTGAGACTGTGCTAACTTTTCATTTCTCATAATTAGTGTGTGTGTGTGTGTGTGCGTCAGAATGACCCGTTTACCTACCTGTTGATATAATGCAGCATCACATAATCACAGATTGTCCAGACAGAGTACTCACACATAACACAGCGATATAAAACTATTCAACAACTCATAATGTAATGTGCGGCTGTGAAAAAGCCTGTGAAAATATGGATGTGGCTTTTGTTGACAGATCGACAGTGTGAACCTGTCTCCCGGGACACCTTTTGTTGACAGAACGACAGTGTGAACCTGTCTCCCGGGACACCTTTTGTTGACAGAACGACAGTGTGAACCTGCCTCCCGGGACACCTTCTGTTGACAGAACGACAGTGTGAACCTGTCTCCTGGGACACCAAACTCTGTGTTTACATTTGTATGTGTGGAACCGTAGAGAAAGACAAACTCATGAATACAACTAAGTGTTTGTGTGGATTATTGTGATGGAGGATGGTGGCCTTTAAAAGACAACGAGAAACAGAGCGAGAGAGAGGAGAAAGAGAGAAAGAGAAAGAGAGAGAAAGAAACAGAGCGAGAGAGAGAGAGAGGAGAAAGAAAGAGACCAACTTTGCTCTTTCCAATATTTGTATTACTGTATAAACAGGAACCGATTATGTAGTATATCCCAATATCCATACTAACACAGTACTCAGTATGCACACTACTGTAAGTGGTGTATCACCAAAGATATCTGAACTCATACATGCTCTTAGCATTGGCAGTTGTGAATCATTAATATGACTCATTTCACTTCTTCCTTCAGTTCCAGTTGTTTTCATGTAGAGAGGTGTTACTTACTTTGATTCTATGGCTGAGTGGGTTCCTTCAGATGAGCTGTCCACAGACCAATACAGGCTAAAGTTAACCAGAGGAGTTTGTGGGGAGCTAACCTCTAACTGGTGCTTTAACCAGGTAACACAACCATTGGGGAACCTATCACAGTGGACTATTTCTACATGCAGCCCAATATACTGTTCTTATGGGGCCAAAAACAAACTTACCTTCTGTATCATCAAAAAACATTGATCCTAAATACTAGTTCAACACACAAGATGTATACAATAGCAAGTGTATCAAGTGGTTAAAGAGTTGTTAAATCATAGGTGTTTCTTTGTTGTGTGTGTTATCTGTGGCGATTGTTGTGTCTGTCTGTGGCGATTGTGTTGGTGTCAATTAGGGATGTGGGGGTCACAAAATTTTGTCAAGCAAATAACTGGTTGGTCTCACAGTAATTGACCGTTAATTAACAAACACATTTAGCATCTCCTGGTTTCCACACATAACCTACAAGCCACAAATGCATATCTTTGGAACATCTACATTTTAAAAAGACTAATAAATCCATGTAATATAGCCTGGACCTTCACAATAAGTCTATTTCAGAAAAACAGAATAGAATATTATGAGTTGTCCTTATGTTAGGTCCTGATCTGGCTATGCCAAACGGCTGTGGGCTACACTAGTTAATTTAGCAGAGAAGATTTGCTTAGAATTCTGTGGCATTATTTTATATTTTATAATATGAAGACAATTGAACAAAGCTGAATATAATAGAAAGGATATTTTCTCCAAACGATTTGAGGGAGTGCCACATGCGGCTATTCTGTGTTGAGCGTTTAACAAAATAAGTACTCCTATATGCTTAATTTAGAGTTATTAATGTAACTTGAGTTCTACAAACGTTGGGCATGTTTAGATTTTTAATACATTGTAAGGCTGCATGATGCGACTAATGATGATTTGAGTTGCTTGAAAGGCTTGAGCTCTGCTTAGTTTTTTTTGCGCAGGATGTACACACTTCATCAGTCTCTCATTCACAATTTGACAAGCACTAATTATTCCTCAAATTTCACGGCGGCATCCCCTTTGTGTGGCCGTAATGCACAAAAAATCTATGCCTTTTGCGGCCAGTGGCTGTTCTGCCCTTGGCCCGGAGTGCTGCGTTGTGCCCTTCTACCCGAGTGCTGCGTGCACCTCTCACTCGCAAGGCTCTCCATCACGTGATCAGGTATTTCTCACAGAACGTTTATCTTAAAATGTTCATAAACTATTAGGCTATTTGTAAAACACTTAAGTAAAAGTACTTTAAAGTACTACTTAAGTAGCTTTTTGGGGGGTATATTGTACTTTACTATTTATATTTGACTACTTATACTTCACTACATTCCTTAAGAAACTATTATACCTTTTATTCCATACATTTTCCTTGACACCCAAAAGTACTCGTTACGTTTTCTTAGCAGTACAGGAAATTGGTCCAATTCACACACTTATCAACAGAACATCCCTGGTCATCCCTACTGTCTCTGATCTGGCGGACTCAATAAACACACAATTATGTCTGAATGTTGGAGTGCGCCTCTGGCTATCCGTAAATTTAAAAAACAAGAAAATGGTGCCAACTTGTAAGTCGCTCTGGATAAGAGCGTCTGCTAAATGACTTAAATGTAAATGTAATGTGTTGTTTAAGTGTTCCCTTTATTTTTTTGAGCAGTGTATTTATGTTGAGTATTTCTGTTGAAACGATGTGGCTATGCAAAGTCACTTGATGTTTTTGCAACTAGTGAATCTAACGCCTCAATGTAAACTCAGATTTTTTTTATATAAATATGAACTTAATCAAACAAAACATGCATGTATTGTGTATCAAGAAGTCCTATGAGTGTCATCTGATGAAAATAATCGAAGGTTAGTGATTCATTTGATCTCTATTCTGGTTTTTGTGAAAGCTATATTTAGCTGGAAAAAATGGCTGTGGTTATTGTGGTTTTGTGGTAACCTAACATAATCGTTTGTAGTGCTTTCGCTGAAAAGCCTATTTGAAATCGGACACTTTGGTGGGATTAACAACAAGATTACCTTTAAAATGATATAAGACACATGAATGTCTGAGGAATTTTAATTATGAGATTTCTGTTTTTTGAATTTGGCGCCCTGCACTTCGACTGGCTGTTGTCATATCGATCCCGAACGGGTCTGCAGCCATAAGAAGTTAAGCTATCTTTACTTTTACTCAAGTATAAAAATTGGGTACTTTTTCCACCACTGTCCTGTTGTAAAGATAAGCAATGTGCTTAATATTAGAAAAGTTGAGAAATATAGTAGGCCTAGCCTATAGAAAGCTGATGGGATCCTCTTTTTAATAGAGGCAATCACTCTGTATTCTCACTAAATTGCATAGCCTATAGAAATGTTGCAAAACATGAGCTCATGGGCTCTCATGAAGTGTTTGATTAGATTTTCAATTACATTGATGTCAGAGTGATTAGAGGGACAATATAGTGCTGAGTACCAGGCAGTTAGCAAGTAGGCTACTAAGGACCATCGGCAGCATCAGAAGCTTGGAGAAGCCTAATTACCGTGACTAAACGATCACGTGGCATTTGACTGCCTTCACGACTTGTGACCGCTGGTGTGGCGATAATACGGTCACCGCAACTAGCGTCAATCGTATTCAAGTGTCACTGAAGCATGTCACTGAAGCTGAGTTTTCATGAATCCTACAATAGAAAGAGTACTTAGTACATAAAAAGTTACTGTATGTGCTATCAATATTTCACAAAGGCCCAATGACAGGTCATTGCCATTCAATTATCACTTGAGTGACTTCAAATAGTCCTTTTGCAAGGTAGCGCCACCCATCACAGGTTTCCTGCAACCTCAGACGTGTATCTCTCTATTCCCCCCAGGTGTATGTGAGTATATGACAGTTGTGTTATATCTTGATTCTTAGTGTCAGGCACGTCACAGCTGTGAGATACAGAGAGGCTGCCACAGCGCAAGTTAAAGCAGGTTTATAAAACTATGTTTTTTCCCTTTGTAAAAATGAACAGGAGGTAAAGCTGAAAAGCTGACAGACAAGAGTTCCGTCTGTAGACTACCAACATGCCCCTGGGTAGTCCCGGCCTCAAGATAAACAGAGAGGCAACATGACACAGGAGTTCCCTAGTTGGAACTCAACATGGGAATAGGAATGGGATATGCACTGGGACTTTGTGGATGGTACTACGTGAATGTCTCTGGCAGACCCTGGTACTACGTGAATGTCTCTGGCAGACCCTGGTACTACGTGAATGTCTCTGGCAGACCCTGGTACTACGTGAATGTCTCTGGCAGACCCTGGTACTACGTGAATGTCTCTGGCAGACCCTGGTACTACGTGAATGTCTCTGGCAGACCCTGGTACTACGTGAATGTCTCTGGCAGACCCTGGTACTACGTGAATGTCTCTGGCAGACCCTGGTACTACGTGAATGTCTCTGGCAGACCCTGGTACTACGTGAATGTCTCTGGCAGACCCTGGTACTACGTGAATGTCTCTGGCAGACCCTGGTACTACGTGAATGTCTCTGGCAGACCCTGGTACTATGTGAATGTCTCTGGCAGATAATGAGGCTTTTAGGTACTGGTGCTGATCTCACTGTAGACCCCTGTAAAGCTGACCCTGGATCAGTCAGAACTATTAGACTACCAGGGTCAGCTTTACAGGGGTCTACAGTGAGATCAGCACCAGTACCTAAAAGCCTCATTAGTGAATCGGCTGACAGTTGCTCTCCTCAGACAGAGGTGTTAATTACTATGAGAGACAGAGACAGGAAGAAAGATGGGAGATGGAGAAGTGGCCACTCTGGGCCTAATGAAGATGCGCTGAGAGAGGTAGCTAACAGCTCCCTAAATAACCTGTTCAATGTTATTGCTGCCATCATGGGCCTTTACCAGGCAAACTGCCCCAAATCTACTCCTACAAAGAGTAATCCCATAGAGTGGGTCTTCAGAAGTGCTGTCCTCTGTTTGTGTGCAGCCATGCATGTGTGTGAGTGTCTGTTTGCAGAAAAGACCATCTCTGTTCCATGTCCCTGGGTATTTGATCCATCATGTATGGAGCACTGACCTGGAACTTGTGAACTTGTGACATGAAAATCACTTGAGGGTGGAGAACGTTTAGAGGGACAACGTGACGTTGCCTCAAAGGGAACGACTACAAGTGATTTGATGTTGACCCTGACCCTGTTGTGTGGGACATGGTTCTCTGTGTGTGTGTGTGTCAGCCTGGTGTGTACTCACATTGTGCCAGGATGCCAGACAGGGCGGTCTTGAACTTGTCCTTGGCCACCTCCAACTCCTTCTCGTGGGCGGCCTTCTGACTCATCAGCTGGCGGATGTGGCTGTTGGACGACTGGATCATGGAGTAGAAGTTGTTTGCGTTACGACGGTTCACCTCACCGCGTTCCACCCAGGTCAGCAGCACGTGCACCGCCTCCGCAAACGCTGCCTCATCTGAGGAGAGGGTTAAGGTAAGCCTTAAGGTCAGTGGTTTGTTTGGGGTAAGGTTACGACTAGCAGCGAAAATAAATGCAAAGTTAGGTTAAGGGTTAAGGGATATGAATCCATTTGTGGTTTGAAACATAGGTAGGAATTAGAACATACATTTATGAATTCAATAACAATTAATTCAATAGGATCTCTATGGTCTGAAAGTTCTTCTGTCCTATTTATCATGGCATGAGAGAACTGAGAGGAAAGGCGATACAGAGATGGCAGAGAAGCAGGAAGTCACAGATTTTGGCGAACAACCCATTTCAAATCAAATTGTATTTGTCACATGCGCCGAACACAACAGGTGTAGACCTTACAGTAAAATGCTTACTTAGTAGACATTAACTGACAACGCAGTTTTAAGAAATTACCCCCCCAAAAAAGAAAGAGATAAGAATAACAAATTAAAGAGCAGCAGAAAATAACAATAGCGGGGCTATATAAAGGGGGCACCGGTGTCGAGGTAATATGTACATGTAGGTAGAATTAATAAAGTGACTATGCATAGATAATGGAGTAGCAGCAGCATAGAGGGGGGCGGGCAACACAAATAGTCTTAAGTCTTATGTCTTGGGGGTAGAAGCTAGATTTGGCGCTCCGGTACTGCTTGCCGTGCAGTAGCAGGGAGAACAGTCTATGAATAGGGTGGCTGGAGTCTTAAAACAACTTTTAGGGTCTTCCTCTGACACCGCCTGGTATATACAGTTGAAGTCTGAAGTTTACATACACTTATGTTGGAGTCATTAAAACCACTACACAAATTTCTTGTTAACAAACTATAGTTTTGGCAAGTCAGTTAGGACATCTACTTCGTGCATGACACAAGTCATTTTTCCAACAATTGTTTAGACATATTATTTCACTTATAATTCACTGTATCACAATTCCAGTGGGTCAGAAGGTTACATACACTAAGTTGACTGTGCCATTAAACAGCTTGGAAAATTCCAGAAAACTATATCATGGCTTTAGAAGCTTCTGACAGGCTAATTGACATCATTTGAGTCAATTGGAGGTGTACCTGTGAATGTTTTTCAAGGCCTACCTTCAAACTCAGTGCCTCTTTGCTTGACATCATGGGAAAATCTAAAGAAATCAGCCAAAAACTCAGAATTGTTATTTAGACCTCCACAAGTCTGGTTCCTCCTTGGGAGCAATTTCCAAACGCCTGAAGGTACCACGTTATTCTGTACAAACAATAGTACGCAAGTATAAACACCATGCCGTCATACCGCTCAGGAAGGAGACGCGTTCTGTCTCCTAGAGATGAACGTACTCTGGTGCGAAAAGTGCAAATCAGTCCCAGAAAAACAGCAAAGGACCTTGTGAAGATGCTGGAGGAAACAGCTACAAAACTATCTATATCCACAGTAAAACGAGTCCTATATCGACATAACCTGAAAGGCCGCTCAGCAAGGAAGAAGCCACTGCTCCAAAACCGCCATAAAAAAGCCCGACTACGGTTTACAACTGCACATGGGGACAAAGACCGTACTTTTTGGAAAAATGTCCTCTGGTCTGATGAAAAAAAATAGAACTGTTTGGCTATAATGACCATCGTTATGTTTGGAGGAAAAAGAGGGAGGCTTGCAAGCCGAAGAACACCATCCCACCTGTGAAGCACGGGGTGGTAGCATCATGTTGTGGGGGTGCTTTGCTGCAGGAGGGACTGGTGCACTGCACAAAATAGATGGCATCATGAGAGGGAAAAGTATGTGGATATGTTGAAGCAACTTCTCAAGACATCAGTCAGGAAGTTAAAGCTTGGTCGCAAATGGGTCTTCCAAATGGACAATGACCCCAGGCATACTTACAAAGTTGTGGCAAAATGGCTTAAGGACAACAAAGTCAAGGTATTGGAGTGGCCATCACAAAGCCCTGACCTCAATCCTATAGAAAATGTGTGGGCAGAACTGAAAAGCGTGTGCGAGCAAGGAGGCCTACAAACCTGACTTAGTTATACCAGCGCTGTCAGAAATGGGCCAAAACTTATTGTGGGAAGCTTGTGGAAGGTTACTGGTGCTTCCTGCTTAACTTTTTGCTTGTAAGCAGTTATCAGGAGGATAGAATTACGGTCAGATTTGCTAAATGGAGGGTGAGGGCAAGCTTTGTACGCATCTCTGTGTGTGGAGTATAGGTGGTCCAGAGTTCTTTTCCCTCTGGTTGCACATTTAACATGCTGATAGAAAGTAGGTAAAACGGATTTAAGTTTCCCTGCATTAAAGTCCCCGGCCACTAGGAGCGCTGCCTCTGGATGAGTGTTTTCCTGTTTGCTTATGGCGGAATACAGCTCATTGAGTGCGGTCTTAGTGCCAGCATCGGTCTGTGGTGGTATGTAGACAGCTACGAAAAATACAGATGAAAACTCAAGGTAGATCGTTTGGTCTACAGCTTATCATAAGATACCCTACCTCAGGCGAGCAAAACCGAGACTTAGGTAACGTGCACCAGCTGTTTACATATATAAATAGGCCCCAGCCTCGTGTCTTACCAGAGGCTGCCTGCTGATAGAGTGTAAACCCGCCAGCTGTATGTTCTTAATGTCATCGTTCAGCCACGACTCGGTGAAACATAAGCTATTACAGTTTTTAATGTCCCGTTGGTAGGATATACGTGTTTTCAGTTCGCCCCATTTATTTTCCAGCGATTTAATGTTAGCTAATCTGTCTAATCTGAGGTGAGTAATCGCAGTTCTGATATCCAGAAGCTCTTTTCGGTCATAAGAGACGGTAGCATCAACATTATGTACAAAACAAGTTAGGAACAATGCGAATGAACAAGAATAGCATTGTTGGTTAGGAGCCGATAAGACGGCAGCCATCCCCTCCATCATAGCTTATTAGAGAAACAAGTTCCTTCATTCAGCCCAAAGCTGATAGCAGTAGAGGAGATAAACGGAGGGCGGACAGGAAAGGAGAGGGAGGAGAGAAAATAGTGATATCTTCAATAAAATCCCGAAAATGTATTGTAAATGGCACCACAGGCTCTGGCTCTTCTCCAGTACTGCTCTGCATGTTAACTAGAGGGCAGTGGATGGTAGCGATGTGAATATCATGTTTCAAATGCCTTTGTATGAACAACAGTGGTTGTTTTGCATTATTCATGTTTGGGGTTGTAGACTGATAAGGAGATGAGACGAGTGTTATTGATTTTCATTGTTAATAACACTGGTGATGTCCTCGTTCCCATTACCCATAAGCAATCCGTTACGTCGTGCCGGATGTTACGCAGTGAAAACGCAAGTCCACCTTGCGGTTGAAAGCTCTGTTGCGATATGGACACTGCATACTTTGAAATTCAGCCACACCGGTTACGTGGGCCTTACCTTTCCAACAAGTCAGTTCGTTACATTTCTGCCCTGTTAGAGCTGCCCTGGTCAATTGCAAGTGCTGTTATTGTGAAGTGGAAACGTCTAAGATGGTTTTGTTCTCTGTGGTCTCTCATCACGGACAAAATGAAATGGTCCAGCCACCCAGATGGTGTGGTGAAGGCGGCGCAACAGCGCCTATTCAACCTCAGGAGGCTGAAGAGATTTGGCTTGTCACCTAAAACCCTCAAACTTTTACAGAAGCACAATTGAAAGCATCCTGCCGGACTGTATCACCACCTGGTATGGCAACTGCACCGCCCACAACCGCAGGGCTCGCCAGAGGGTGGTGCGGTCTGCACAACGCATCACCGGGGGCAAACTACCTGCCCTCCAGGACACCTACTGCACCCGATGTCACAGGAAGGCCAAAAAGATAATTAAGGACAATAACCACCCGAGCCCCTGCCTGTTCACACCGCTACCATCCAGAAGGTGAGGTCAGTACAGGGGCATGAAATCGGGGACCGAGAGACTGAAAAACAGCTTCCATCTCAAGGCCATCAGACTGTTAAACAGCCATCACTAACAGAGAGGCTGCTGCCTACATACAGACTTGAAATTATTGGCCACTTTAATAATGTCACTTGAATAATGTTTACATATCTTGCATTACTCATCTTATATGTATATACTGTATTTTATACCATCTATTGCATCTTACCTTTGCCGCTCAGTCATTGCTCTTCCATATATTTATACATTCTTATTCCATTACTTAGATTTGTGTGTATTAGGTCGTTGTGGAATTGTTAGATTACTTGTTAGATATCGCTGCACTGTTGGAACTAGAAGCACAAGCATTTTGCTACACTCACAATAACATCTGCTAACCAATAAAATGTGATTTGATAAGTGTCAAAAGTGTTCCACAGGGATGCTGGTCCATGTTGACCCCAATGCTTCCCACAGTTGTGTCAAGTTGGCTGGATGTCCTTTTGGTGGTGGACCATTCTTGATATACACGGGAAATGGTTGATTGTGAAAAAACCAGCAGCGTTGCAGTTCTTGACACAAACCGGTGCGGCTGGCACCTACTACCATAACCCATTCAAAGGCACTTCAATATTTTGTCTTGCCCTTTCACCCTCTGAATGGCACACATACACAGTCCGTGTCTCAGTTGTGTCAATGATTGAAAATCCTTATTTAACCTGTCTCCTCCCCTTCATCTACACTGATTGAAGTAGATTTAACAAGTTACATCAATAAGGGATCATAGCTTTCACCTGGATTCACCTCTTTACGCTACTGCTACTCTGTTCATCATATATGCATAGTCACTTTAACCATATCTACATGTACATACTACCTCAGCCTGACTAACCGGTGTTTGTATGTATCCTCGCTACTTTCATAGCCTCGCTACTTTATATAGCCTCGCTACTGTTATTTTTCACTGTCTTTTTTACTGTTGTTTTTATTTCTTTACCTACCTATTGTTCACCTAATACCTTTTTTGCACTATTGGTTAGAGCCTGTAAGTAAGCATTTCACTGTAAGGTCTACACCAGTTGTATTTGGCGCACGTGACAAATAAACTTTGATTTGATTCACCTGGTCAGTCTATTGCATGGAAATAGCAGGTGTTCTTAATGTTTTGTTCACACACTAAGATCGAGAGGGCTTTTGATTTATTTAAGGTGAAGCCCCCAAGGTGTCATAACCAGAGGTCCCTGAGGTGTTTGTCTGTATCTATAGAATGATGTAGGTTTCCAGGCTCTCCACAGTCACTAGTCCTCCCTACCAACTACAGGTCCATTATCAATACACACACAATATCTACACATTGTCAATCACTGACAATGACCAGGGCCCAATAAAATATCATATCAGGACAAAATGAGAGTTTATCTGCTGTATAGAAGCAGCATCCAAAATGGCACCCTTTTCCCTATATAGTGCACTACTTTTGATCAGGGCACTAATTTAAAGTAGTGCACTATATAGGGATTGGGTGCCATTTGGGACACAGAGAAAACATATCTTTCAGTATCATTCAATGCATCTATACAGCGAGGGGGCTAAGTGGCTTATCAAAGAAACCAATATTGATGAGGTCCCTAAGATTCACAAAACCCACAACAGTAAAAGCATAGGAATGTGTTGAAGAGATGTGTGGTTACTAAAACTACTGCCTGGCAGCTCATTTTCATATCTAGCTTCTCAGCTAAACTGAAAGTAGAGAAGCCACATTCATTACTTGGCCACTGCTCTGTGTAGCAGTTAATGGAGAACGTCTCAAGGTATTTGGGCTAAGATGGCAGTGAGGCTAACTGTCTGCTCTCCTCATCACTAATTCACAAAACATGATGTTGAGCTTCTTTCCACTGGAATCCTAACATTCAGAAGTCTAAGTTGTACAAGTTGTGGGAGGGGATATTTATGTACTTCAGCAGTGGGGACATGCTTTACACTCTATCTTTAAGCATATAAATACACAAACAGATTAAAGGGATTCTATACAATTAAGCCATTCTTCTACTTAGCATTGGCTCGTGAAACTACCACAAACTTCCTTCATACACGTGGAAATGGTATCCATGAGTTCATCTGCCTCTGTGAAAGTACAGAATCACACTTTAAGCCTCAGAGAAGATGGGGCTTTTGAGTCTACAGCTTCTTTAAATCCAGAGACAGATTCATACTCAGACGGATAGACAACATCAAGCTCTGTAGTGTGTCAGGAGGATTTGTCAACCAAACTAAACCCAGAGGACCACAGTGGAACACTGTACATTGTGTACCGGTTGATCAGCTTGATGTGAGGGCATTTTGAAGTTAAACCTTACTAATGCTTGTGTACTAAAACATCTGTGTTTATGCCTGGACTTTGGGTTTGAGATTGTCATATAAACTAACATATATAGGATAGAAAAGTGTTTGCGCGCATTAATAGAGGCCTGTCCTGACTGTGTGTGTAGAATGACCCCATGATGTCTGGCCACTCAGTCAAGATTGACAGAAACTGACTGGTTCCTCTTGATCGGAGACAGACTAAAGGTTATATCCTGCACACCAGTAACAGAGCTATTGTTCTGTCTGGAGCCTGTTTCTGGGCCAAAGATTCATGCGTTGTGTGTGTGTGTCTGTGTGACCAGTACAACCATACATCATCTGGGCCGACAGTCAAAGGCGCTTGCTTGCCCAACTTGGGGGAACCGTAGAGCTACTGTTAGAGGAAGTATGTCTGGAGTGACTTCCTGTCATTCTGGCCCCTGTTGTTCTCACTCAGTTGCGACAGACTGAGGCAAACTTTTCACCCAGTTGTCTCCCCTCACACACACACACAGGGTCACGTGTTTTGCAGATGCTTGCATGGGGTAGCTTGACTATAAAATGATCCTGTACTCTTTGTACAGGAGGCTCTCACTCCATCTCACCTGCGTGGGCGGGGTCAACGAGCCTCATTATAATAGGTTTTTAATAAAAGTATTAGCTTGATTGATTATTGATTTTGCCTCTCCTCATTAGTTAAAGGTAGAATTTCCACCACATTGATAATGTATGAGTTTTGTATTCTGTGTGTGTCCTTGGGTGTGTTTATATTCTCTGTGTCTCTCTCTGTACTGTGTGTATGTGAGAACATGCATGTGTCTGTGTGCTGTGTGTGTGTAAACGTTTCAATATCTCTATTTTGTGTGAATGTGTAAACGTTTCAATATCTCTATTTTGTGTGAGTGCGTACTGTGTGTGTAGCCCCACCTTTGATCTTGTCCCCCAGCAGGCTACACTCGTGGTCTGTGTAATGGACGATGGGTGGAGGGGAAGGGGGTCTGAAACGGTCCTCCTCCATCCTCCTGCGGTGTCTCTCCTCTCTGGCATACAGGCGCTGACGACACTCCCACTCATACAAGTCGTCTCTGGCCTGGGCAAAGTCCACATGGAGCCGCCCTGTGTCCTTCTTGTCTGTACTGGAGCCCAGACGCATACGGTAGCCTGGGGGGAGAGGAAAGGGGGTTGAGGGGAGAGAGAGAAGGGGGAGGGGGGAGAGAGAGAGAGGGAGGGGCGAGGGAGAGAGGGGAGAGAGAGAGGGGGGAGGGGAGAGAGTGAGAGAGGGGGGAGGGGAGAGAGTGAGAGGGGGAGGGGAGCGAGAGAGAGGGGGGGAGAGAGAGAGAGATAGGGGGGAGGGGAGAGAGAGATAGTGGGGGAGAGAGAGGGGGGAGAGAGAGAGATAGGGGGAGAGAGAGAGAGGGGGGGGGAGAGAGAGAGAGAGAGCGGGGGAGGGGAGAGAGAGAGCGTTAGAACCAATTGGTAACATCACGAGTGACATTTCACTCTGCTAAACGTGCAGGGCGATAAAGCGCCGTAAATACCCACAAACCACTTTCTATCAGACACCTGCATCTCTCCTGACATCCTCTATTTGGGTTGAAACGATCTGTCCATCCATCGCTCCCCATCCCTCTGAGGCTCTCCTCTTTTTAATCTGTTGGTTCCTCTGTCACAGCTGCATCCCAGCTAAAGTAGCTTTGTGGGGTTGGAGTAAACACCTTTCTGTTCTCAAACTAATTCATAGAGAAGACTTAGAGACTAATTGGTCCTCTAGTGACACCCTAGCAAACACATCTCTCTCCCTTTCCCTCCTTTCTCCCGCTCATCTTTCCTCTCTCTCTCCCGCTCCTATCGGTTTCTCTTTCTCTCCCTCCTGCTTTCTGCTGTCTCACTCTTCAGTCTCTTTCACTCCTCCTCCTCTCCATTGCTGCTCATTCACTCAAATGACCCTGGGTGAAAATGGGCGCTCTCACACAAACACGGCCTGCTCTTTGCTTCAGGCTCACAGATGTGATTCAATATTTCATAGCGAGACTTGAGAGCTCTGTGCTGCTGGACCACTAGGCCGATGGACTACTAAACTGTAACTAGAATGGTCTGCGGGACTGGTGGTGGACATAATGCATGGGACAGTTATCCATTCTTACTGAAGAGAATAGCTAGGCCAAGTCACTTGAGACGGCTACACAAAACTCACATTTGAAAAAAAGTGTCATTTTTCACAAAATGTCCTTTTGGATCACTTATATTAGGATCTGTACGTATTTATTTGATCATTATTGTGTTTATTGATAAGATATTATGCATTTTTCAAGGGGGGGTTAATGTTAAAACAAAACTGAATGGTCAAAATGTTCATCACAGTGGAGTTATCACAAAACGACCACCAACAGGCCTCGTTCATCACCACGAAGCCAACATTATTTACAAATAGGCCTACCTAACGCTGTAAGAGGGGATACGGAGCATATTTCTAATTATTTACCACACATCATCGCCATCAACAGTTGGAGAACAAAGGTACTGATTATAGAAATGACTGCAGTTGATATAGACTAATAGACTAGACTAATAAAAACACTATTTGCTTTCATCAAAACAATGGTTTTGTTGCATATTTCAGTCTGGAACCTGCCGAGGTTTAGGGGGGCTGTAACCTTTTCTAAATGGCACACTACAGCAGTTCACAAAAAAGCCTGAAATAGACGAGCCACATCTATTATTCCAAAACTGCAGCTCGTGGTTGGAACACATACTTCCCTACTTTTAAATCAACCAGTCCATTTTGAATTTGTGATTAAGCTGTTGTGATTTGGCAAGGAATGTAGCTTGTCTACAGTGTTGTTTGTGTATTCCATCAGATACATTATATTTCTGTTGACCTATTGGGAGCGGTCGGAACGAAATTGAGTAGGAGAAAGGGAACAGAGACTGTAGGGAGAAGAACTGATCACTTGGCTAGGTTTCTTTTTTGTTGAGAGTCCCTAATGCACATAACAAATGGAAGGAATACTAGAGTCAACATGAATTAACAGTTGTCTTTGGGACAAAATTTCACCTGCCCAGAGAGTTGCATAGTTTGCCATTGAAAAACTGTACTGATCTCTATCAGAGATTCAGAAACCCAATACATCAGACTTGCATAATACTAAAAGCACTGCTCTTAATGCAATTGACTAAAACACCCCTTATTTCAGTATAGTACTGTAAACTACATCCATGTATTTTCAAGATTCAAAAGTGAACGTAAGCGTAAAACAAAGTTACTCATTTTTTAAGCAATAAATGATCCAAGGTCTTTAAAGGTAATATTGGTGTACCATGACGTGGATGTGTGGTTGTAAGGTATTTTATATGTATTTCTGGATTGAATGGGATCCTATGGGCAAATGCCTAACAAAGTATCTAAATATGTGAGATACGGACCAAAAACTGGCTTATGATATCAAATAACAGTATAAGTAAGTGCTAAAACAGGTACACATGTCAAAATGGGGCATATCCTAATTTAAGTGGCAGGGTTGCTCTTTGCTCAAATTGCAGATTGTGGCTTAAAGTAAGTTAAATGGGGTTTATACATGCCATATTTCTTGACAAACTCTATCAAATAATACGTTCAAATCAGGAAGACTGGTCTGAATGGTTGTTTAACTTCATTAACTTCTAACAGCCAGTGAAAGTGCAGGGCACCAAATTCAAACAGAAATCTCATAATTAAATTTTTTAACACCATTTTAAAGATAAACTTGTTGTTAATCCCACCACAGTGTCCGATTTCAAAAAGGCTTTACGACGAAAGCACACCATCTGATTATGTTAGGTCAGTACCTAGTCACAGAAAAACAGCCATTTTTCCAGCCAAAGAGAGGAGTCACAAAAAGCAGAAAGATATCAAATTAATCACTAACCTTTGATGATCTTCATCAGATGACACTCATAGGACTTCATGTTACACAACACATGTATGTTTTGTTCGATAAAGTTCCTATTTATATGGTGATTTTGCAGAGAGTCACATCAATTTACAGAAATACTCATAATAAACATTGATAAAAGATACAAGTGTCATTCATGGAACTTTAGATAAACTTCTCCTTAATGCAACCGCTGTGTCAGATTTCCAAAAAACTTTACGGAAAAAGCACACCATGCAATAATCTGAGTACGGCACTCAGACACAAAAACAAGCCATACAGGTACCCGCCATGTTGTGGAGTCAACAGAAGTCAGAAATAGCATTATAAATATTCACTTACCTTTGATGATCTTCATCAGAATGCACTCCCAGGAATCCCAGTTCCACAATAAATGTTTGTTTTGTTCGATAAAGTCCATAATTTATGTCCAAATACCTCCTTTTTGTTCACGCGTTTAGTTCAAAAATCCAAATTCATGACGCGCAGGCCAGACAAAGTCAAAAAAATTCCATTAGAGTTCGTAGAAACATGTCAAACGATGTATAGAATTAATCTTTAGGATGTTTTTAACATAAATCAAAGGAAAATTCCTTTGTCTTTAGAAACAAAAAGGAACGCAGCTACCTCTCACGGGGGAGCGCCTGAGTGAGCTCATGACACTCTGCCAGACACCTGGTTGAAACAGCTCTCATTCCCTCCTCCTTCACAGTAGAAGGCTGTTGACATCTAGTAGAAGCCTTAGGAAGTGCAATATGACCCCATAGACACTGTATATTGGATAGACAAACCTACAAACCTCAGATTTCCCACTTCCTGGTTAGATTTTTTCCAGGTTTTTGCCTTCCATATGAGTTCTGTTATACTCACATACATCATTCAACCAGTTTTAGAAACTTCAGAGTGTTTTCTATCCAAATCTACTAATAATATGCATATCTTAGCTTCTGGGCCTGAGTAGCAGGCAGTTTACTCTGGGCACCTTATTCATCCAAGCTCCTCAATACTGCCCCCAGCCATAAGAAGTTAAGCAGCATAACATAATTCACTCTGGTTCCTATTATACAGGTGTAGTGGGAATGAAAACAAACGTATCATCAGCATAGCGTCTCGTTCATCTCCACTTTCCTATTTGCCATGTGTGGAACGTCATTCACCTATTTACCTTGTAGCCTATAAGCACGGCACAAGAACGCACATTCCTCACGCTTGCTGTTTAACCTACGGGCTAACTCATACAATTATGACTTTCCTGTCAACAAATAGATTTAAACCTTGGGATCTATTTACATGTCAATTTACCCATGTTATCTCACTTGTCATACCCCAAACTATTTAATACAATTCCATACTGCATTCTGTCTATGTTGTTCATTCAGTTAAGCCTGTACACAATTGAACTGTTTTACAAAAAATCGATACAAACCGATAAAAGTAGTTGTCCTAGTAAATAATCCAAGTTACCAGCACAGCACACCCATTGTCTATACATTAGAATTAGCATTACCGATATTAAGGTTCCCGTTTTGGTAATGAGGACCCCTTATCTACATCTGCAAATAAAAGGAGTCAGCAAACAATTGACCACATCACTAAAGCCCATTCATGCCGCCATGTTGGTAAGGTAATAGTTCTAACTTTATCCCAATTATATATTTTTTGCCATAATGTGAGAAGGTCAAGTGGGGTAAAGGGAGTGTTTGAGAATAAGAACCTCATTCTGAAGGCATAAAAGCAAATAAATGAACTTGTGCTCATCTAAGGACTACTCCTCTAGATCAGGCTTTCCCAAACTCCGTCCTGCCCCCTGGGGGCAGACAGAATGCAGACAGTTTTACTTACCCATGATGCATTCTGTCTAAAAACTGATTGGAGTTTTTACAGAAACTGTAAAAGGTTTTACGGAAATGAGACATGTCTCCAGACACTGTTTTTACGTAATAAATATAGTGTAATATACATTTTTTATGATTTATGGACAAACTACAGCAACATATTTTGTGTTTTATATTTTTCTAAAGTAAAATGACCAGAGAATTAAATCCGGACGCATTTCAGTAATGAGAATTTGGGGTGAAAATAAAATAAGACACTTTACCAAAAACTATGCATCTTAGTCTTCAGAATCATAGTTGATTTTTGCAGATGCATCATGGTTTTGTAACTCAAGTTGCTACTTACATAGTTAAAACTGGTTTCATGAGAAACAGTCACTACACACACACACATATGCACAAATAGACACCACACAGACACGCACACACAGAATAAATAATGCATAGGATATTATTGTAGAGGCCAGTGTTAAATGTACTTTGTCGGGCTGTGATATATGTATCCAGTTTGCATATAGAGAGATATTTAAGATGGCATGTGTCTGGAGTCTAAAAGCTTTGATGGAAAAGGAGATAAAAAAAGAAAAGACCCTGGTGCAACATGACTAGAGGTTAGCACTGGACTACTAACTACTGGAGGTTAGCACTGGACTACTAACTACTGGAGGTTAGCACTGGACTACTAACTACTGGAGGTTAGCACTGGACTATTAACTACTGGAGGTTAGCACTGGACTACTAACTACTGGAGGTTAGCACTGTACTACTAACTACTGGAGGTTAGCACTGGACTACTAACTACTGGAGGTTAGCACTGGACTACTAACTACTGGAGGTTAGCACTGGACTACTAACTACTGGAGGTTAGCACTGGACTACTAACTACTGGAGGTTAGCACTGGACTGCTAACTACTGGAGGTTAGCACTGGACCGCTAACTACTGGAGGTTAGCACTGGACCGCCAACTACTGGAGATTAGCACTGGACCACCAACTACTGGAGGTTAGCACTGGACCACCAACTACTGGAGATTAGCACTGGACCACCAACTACTGGAGGTTAGCACTGGACCACCGACTACTGGAGATTAGCACTGGACTACCGACTACTGGAGATTAGCACTGGACTACCAACTACTGGAGATTAGCACTGGACTACCAACTACTGGAGATTAGCACTGGACTACCAACTACTGGAGATTAGCACTGGACTACCAACTACTGGAGAGTAGCACTGGACTACCAACTACGGGAGAGTAGCACTGGACTACCAACTACGGGAGAGTAGCACTGGACTAGCAACTACGGGAGATTAGCACTGGACTACCAACTACGGGAGATTAGCACTGGACTACCAACTACGGGAGATTAGCACTGGACTACCAACTACGGGAGGTTAGCACTGGACTACCAACTACTGGAGGTTAGCACTGGACTACCAACTACTGGAGGTTAGCACTGGACTACCAACTACTGGAGGTTAGCACTGGACCACCAACTACTGGAGGTTAGCACTGGACCACCAACTACTGGAGATTAGCACTGGACCACCAACTACTGGAGATTAGCACTGGACTACCAACTACTGGAGAGTAGCACTGGACTACCAACTACGGGGAGAGTAGCACTGGACTACCAACTACTGGAGAGTAGCACTGGACTACCAACTACGGGAGAGTAGCACTGGACTACCAACTACGGGAGAGTAGCACTGGACTACCAACTACGGGAGAGTAGCACTGGACTACCAACTACGGGAGAGTAGCACTGGACTACCAACTACGGGAGGTTAGCACTGGACCACCAACAACTGGAGGTTAGCACTGGACTACCAACTACTGGAGGTTAGCACTGGACCACCAACAACTGGAGGTTAGCACTGGACTACCAACTACTGGAGGTTAGCACTGGACCACCAACAACTGGAGGTTAGCACTGGACCACCAACAACTGGAGGTTAGCACTGGACCACCAACAACTGGAGGTTAGCACTGGACCACCAACTACTGGAGGTTAGCACTGGACCACCAACAACTGGAGGTTAGCACTGGACCACCAACAACTGGAGGTTAGCACTGGACCACCAACTACTGGAGGTTAGCACTGGACCACCAACAACTGGAGGTTAGCACTGGACCACCAACAACTGGAGGTTAGCACTGGACCACCAACTACTGGAGGTTAGCACTGGACTACCAACTACTGGAGATTAGCACTGGACCACCAACAACTGGAGGTTAGCACTGGACCACCAACTACTGGAGAGTAGCACTGGACTACCAACTACTGGAGAGTAGCACTGGACTACCAACTACTGGAGAGTAGCACTGGACTACCAACTACGGGAGAGTAGCACTGGACTACCAACTACGGGAGAGTAGCACTGGACTACCAACTACGGGAGATTAGCACTGGACTACCAACTACGGGAGGTTAGCACTGGACTACCAACTACTGGAGGTTAGCACTGGACCACCAACAACTGGAGGTTAGCACTGGACCACCAACAACTGGAGGTTAGCACTGGACCACCAACTACTGGAGGTTAGCACTGGACCACCAACAACTGGAGGTTAGCACTGGACCACCAACAACTGGAGGTTAGCACTGGACCACCAACAACTGGAGGTTAGCACTGGACCACCAACTACTGGAGGTTAGCACTGGACCACCAACTACTGGAGGTTAGCACTGGACCACCAACTACTGGAGGTTAGCACTGGACCACCAACTACTGGAGATTAGCACTGGACCACCAACAACTGGAGGTTAGCACTGGACCACCAACTACTGGAGGTTAGCACTGGACCACCAACTACTGGAGGTTAGCACTGGACCACCAACTACTGGAGGTTAGCACTGGACTACCAACTACTGGAGGTTAGTACTGGACTACCACTGGAGATTAGTACTGGACTACCACTGGAGATTAGTACTGGACTACCACTGGAGATTAGTACTGGACTACCACTGGAGATTAGTACTGGACTACCACTGGAGATTAGTACTGGACTACCACTGGAGATTAGTACTGGACTACCACTGGAGATTAGTACTGGACTACCACTGGAGATTAGTACTGGACTACCACTGGAGATTAGTACTGGACTACCACTGGAGATTAGTACTGGACTACCACTGGAGATTAGTACTGGACTACCACTGGAGATTAGTACTGGACTACCACTGGAGATTAGTACTGGACTACCACACTGGAGATTAGTACTGGACTACCACTGGAGATTGGTACTGGACTACCACTGGAGATTAATTTCCTTCATTTAGAACTATTAGGAGAGGGAGGATATTTATTGCACAACACCTCTTGTTGTCTCCTCATTGACCAACATAGTTAACTTCTCTGCGCTACGGATCCCTTTAGCGGGATCATTTTCCTAAACAACCGCTGAATTGCAGGGCGCAAAATATTACTAAAAATATTTATAATCATGCAATCACAAGTGAAATATACCAAAACACAGTTTAGCTTGTTGTTAATCCACCTATCGTGTCATATTTTGAAAATATGCTTTGCAGCGAAAGCAATCCAAGCTTTTGTGAGTGTTTCAATCAATGCTAGAACAGCTAGCCCCAAATTAGCATGGTCACGAAAGTCAGAAAAGCAATAAAATTAATCGCTTACCTTTGATAATCTTCGGATGTTTGCACTCACGAGACTCCAAGTTACACAATAAATGTTCTTTTTGTTTGATAAATATTACTTTTATAACAAAAAACAGCCATTTGGGTTGCGCGTTATGTTCAGAAAACCAAAGCCTCGCTCCGTTCGACGAAAATTCCAAAAAGTATCCGTAATGTTCGTAGAAACATGTCAAATGTTTTTTTATAATCAATCCTCAGGTTGTTTTTAACAAACATAATCGATAATATTTCAACCGGACCGTAACCTATTCAATAAAAGAGAGAAAGAAAATGGAGAGCTACCCCTCTCGCGCGCAGGAACTAATCAAAGGACACCTGACTACTTTTGAAAAATCTCGCTCATTTTTCAAAATAAAAGCCCGAAACTATGTCTAAAGCCTGGTCACAGCCTGAGAAAGCCATTGGAAAAGGAATCTGGTTGATACCCCTTTAAATGGAAGAAAGACGGGCAAGGAAACACAGATTTAAAAAATAAATAAAAATAAATCACTTCCGGGTTAGATTTCCTCAGGTTTTCGCCTGCAGAATCAGTGTTGTTATATCCACAGACAATTTTTTGACAGTTTTGGAAACTTTGGAGTGTTTTCTATCCTAATCTGTAAATTATATGCATATTCTACGATCTGGACCTGAGAACTAGTCCGTTTACCTTGGGAACGTTCTTAAAAAATAAAATAATAATCTGACCCCTAGTGTCAAGAGGATAAGGTCTCTGAATGAAGAGGGAGGATATTTATTCCACAACACCTCGTTGTCTCCTCATTGACCAACATAGTTAAGGTCTCTGAATGAAGAGGGAGGATATTTATCACACAACACCTCTTGCTGTCTCCTCATTGACCAACATAGTTAAGGTCTCTGAATGAAGAGGGAGGATATTTATTCCACAACACCTCTTGCTGTCTCCTCATTGACCAACATAGTTAAGGTCTCTGAATGAAGAGGGAGGATATTTATTCCACAACACCTCTTGCTGTCTCCTCATTGACCAACATAGTTAAGGTCTCTGAATGAAGAGGGAGGATATTTATTCCACAATACAGCTTGAAGTTTAATAGAAAACGTAGGAAATGTACCAGACAGGAAGAGGGCTCTGTCCACAGTGAACTCTTCGGCAAATCGGATATGGCAGAAGTTCTTCTTGCTCTTGCGGATTGCGATGATCTCACCCAACTGGCCAAATACCTCCACGATGAGTGCCTCAGTGGCATTCTCTGGCAGACCACCCACAAACACAGTCTTACAGCCGGGAGGGCGATCCCTCATGGCCGGAAAGGGAAGGTCTGTAGATGAGAAGAGAGAGGCATCAATACAGAGAACTAACCGTAAACTTGGACACTATGAATGATAAAGTATTAATTTGAGTTTAAAGTTAGCGTTTTTTTTTTAGCAATGTCCAGAATCTCCTGGCTAGCATCTCCTAGTTAACATCACCATGCTTTTGAATGCACTGCCAACTGATAATCTGTTTGCACTAGCACTTCTAAAAGCTAGCCAGATTATTATAAGCGTTGCTAACTAATCAGTTATTTTATTTAATGGTAATTTAAAATATGCAAAATCCCAAAAAGTGACCCAACCAAGTCGCACTGCTTCTTGACACAATGCCCGCTTAACCCGAAAGCGAGCCGCACCAATGTGTCGGAGGAAACACCGGACACCTGGCGACCGTGCCAGCGTGCATGCGGCCGGCCTCCCACAGGAGTTGCAAGAGCAAGACCACAGTGCACACGCCTGTCCTATCAATAGACTGCTAGAAGATGCATATCATTCTAGTGGGAGAAGGCTCGGCAGACTTTCTGACTAGCGAATTGAAAAGTAGCCTAGTTAATTTAAGTGGAAAAAGGATCCGGCTGAATATAACTAAATCGGCTGTATAGACAAGAGCTGGCGCTAGTGGTAAAGACTGCATTTTATTTGGCCATTTATTTTGTATAACAGACATGCTTTTGTTATAGGTTATGTCATCTCCAAACCAGACACTGTTGATCTGAGCCTTGCTGAAGAAAAACCACAGTATCAGACTTTCGGCTGTCACAGATGCACCTCTCCCGACTTTAGTCTATAGTCGGATGCTTTAGTCTTACCACTCAAACGCGTCCAATATCTGCAGTGCTGCTCGTGGCAACGTCGTCTCGCTGAGTCTACATTTAAATTATAAAGTCAATCTCAATGTGACCCACCAGAACCTTGAAAACTTAAGGCTTAAAAAAGCTTAACACACTCATTCAACCCCCCCCCCCCCCAAAAAAAAACAACTATTGATGGTTATTTTTAGAGTCAAAGACAATCGTTTCAGTATAGTTTTCGTTTTTCAAACGGATTTGTTAATTATTTTATTTCAGTTTGTTACAGTTTACTATAATAACCTTGGTTCACATGCCACCTACAAACTGGGTCCCATAAATCAATCAAAACCTCATTAACCTCTCTGGGATATGTGGGACGGTAGCATCCCACCTGGCCAACATCCAGTGAAAATGCAGAGCACCAAATTCAAATAAATTACTATAAAAATTTTACTTTCATGAAATCACACATTCAATATACCAAATTAAAGCTACACTTGTTGTGAATCCAGCCAACGTGTCAGATTTAAAAAATGCTTTACAGCGAAAGCAAACAATGCTATTATCTGAGGATAGCACCCCAGCTAACAATCACAGACCATCATATTTCAACCTTCCCGGCGCGACACAAAACACAGAAATAAAGATATAATTAATGCCTTACCTTTGACGAGCTTCTTCTGTTGGCACTCCAATATGTCCCATAAACATCACAAATGGTCCTTTTGTTCGATTAATTCCGTCGATATATATTCAAAATGTCAATTTATTTGGCGCGTTTGATCCAGAAAAACACCAGTTCCAACTCGCTCAACATGACTACAAAATATCTCAAAAGTTACCTGTAAGCTTTGTCCAAACATTTCAAACTACTTTTGTAATACAACTTTAGGTATTTTTTTACGGAAATAACCGCTAAAATTGAAGACGGGATGATCTGTGTTCAATAACGGAGGAAAACAATGTGTAGCATGCTTTCTGGTCACGCGCCTCTAACAAACAGTACACTTCACTGGAGCATCATTCTGAACATGGCTACTTCTTTATTTCTCAAAGGAAAAACCTCAACCAATTTCTAATGACTGTTGACATCCAGTGGAAGCGATAGGAACTGCAGGAAGGTCCCTTAGAAATCTGGATACCCATTGAAAAGAGAGTGACCTCAAAAAAAAAAATCTGAATGGTTTGTCCTTTGGGTTTTGCCTGACAAATAATTTCTGTTATAGTCACAGACATGATTCAAAAAGTTTTAGAAACTTCAGAGTGTTTTCTATCCAATACTAATAATAATATGCATATATTAGCATCTGGGACTGAGTAGGAGGCAGTTTACTCTGGGCATGCTTTTCATCCAAACGTGAAAATGCTGCCCCCTATCAATAAGAAGTTAAAGAAGCAGTTAAATACTCAGTCTGAATTTACAACACAAATAAAACTAGTGTTTCTACAGTGAAAGAATAATGTGAAATTGATTTATGCATTTAGAAGTACTGTTATCATAATGCAATGTGCAGGCTGTAATTTATGTTATACAATATCCATCTGATTAATTCAGAGGCTTCATGCTGGGAAAATCTATTAAAGTACTATTTGAAAAATTACATTTGGAAATATCTCCCATGACCAACGAGTAGCAATAATGACGAAAACATACAGCAATACGCTTGGATAACTTTTCTATTGATATCTAATGTTAATGTGAAAACTATTGTGGGATAAACACAAATGCATCCTCTTAGCCAAAAGCTGGTTGATTCTCTCATGTGAATGGTTCATTGCTTGAGAGACCTGATTAATTGAACACAGATGAGAGTTTACTGAACCATACATGGGGCTCTACTGCTCTGGACAGAACTAATCACCAGGGCCTGTAATCATAACCAATCTCAGAGTCAGAGTGCTGATCTAGGATCAGTTTGCCCTTTTAGATATGGACGGGGGAGACCTGATCCTAGATCTGCATTCCTACTCTGAGACGCCTCTGCCCTCCTAGAGATCTATGGCAGAGCCTTGTGGTGCAAGAGCAAGGCCTCTTATGTTAAAACGTCAGTGATATGAAGCTTGTTTCAAAGCTCAGATCTTCCAGAGGGCCAGACCTGTGCCACTGTTGTTCAGCTAAAGTCCTTCGACATTTAGCCGATGGCTCTATGATCTGAAAGTCTGCTTTTAAAACCCAATGTGCATGTATTTTCTAGGTTCAGTGGGGGTGGTCTCTATACTACGGAAAGAGTATGAACGGTGGGAGTGACACTGGAGAACGCAAAATGTGGTGGCTACTTGTCAACAAGGAGATGGTGCCGATCAGAATCTTCAGCAACATGGATAGAGGCAACATTGGTGTCCTGGGAGCTGAATTTACAATGCCACTGGCCACTGTGACAATCCTGTTTAACGGGAGATGAGGCCTACACAGAAGCCAAGAAGCCTGAAGGACTCACCCATAAACTTTTTGCTAGCCTGTGTTCAGCCATATTGACTTTACCAAACAACATATAGAATGGGAAACGGTAACTTAATAACAATAGAGCTCTCCATTCTTTCCCTGAAATCTCCGTGAAACAAGACAATAACGGCCATCCTGTACCGCCCACTCTGCTTGCTGGGACAAACACACACCTATACTTATGTTATGATCCATCATCAGTGTTTTCCACTAGCGCCGGCTGTTGTCTATACAGCCAATTACAGACTCATTTTCAGCCAAATTAAACTAGACTTCAATTCGCTAGTCGGAAAAAAAAGTCTGCTAGTGCACTCTGCGCCTAGAATGAACAATATGCATCTCCTAGCGATCTATTGATAGGACAGGCACCTGTCAGTCACAAAGTGAGCGATGACAGGGAAAGACTGCTGGTTTGACAGTCTGCTATCTGTCCCACCTCTCGGTACCTGGCTGTGTACCTGGCTGTCAAATTTCTACTCGGATGGAGAGAGCATGAATTTGCACGTCCCATATAATGTGGAGTCGAAATCCACTTAGCCTATTGTTTTCTAGAACAGTCATTTATTTTATTTCCTGGTCAGGGTCCTATAATAATGATGGCCCGCCAGCCCGGGACCAGTAAAAACATGTGTCGGTCGGGCCAGTGGATCTTGTCAGTCAATGGCCCGACAGTAAATTTTCAGCGCATCTTCGCATTCCAGTTCAACATTTACCTGCTCTGTCGCCAACCACAAGACCACAAGTGTAAATGTCATGCTATTTGTATTTGGGAAATATGATTGGCCGTTCATTCAAGCACCACCACGCTTCCACGAGTTACAACTTCTGGAGCAGTACATAGTTGATGACTATACACAGCACACACAAGCTGCCCAGAGCAAAAAGCAGCACCCATCAATCTACTCGCTGAGCTTTTTTCTTTTAGAGAAAGTTATTTACAATATTAAACCTTCAATAGTGAACATACTAGCAATATGCTGGCTACTGTTGAGCTACAAAAAGACAGCTAGCATTGGTCTTGGCTAGCCTACAGTAGCCAGTCAATATCTCTTTTGGAACGTTTGTTTGGAGGGAGGCAGGAGAAAAAAGAAGAGCAGGAGAGGGAAAATAAGGAAAGAGGGGGCTAGATAGACATGTGAATTGAACGGTTCAAAGCGAGAGAAAGAGTCGAGCGAGAGAAAGGGGGAGTGAAAGAGTCGAGCGAGAGAAAGGGGGAGTGAAAGAGTCGAGCGAGAGAAAGGGGGAGTGAAAGAGTCGAGCGAGAGAAAGGGGGAGTGAAAGAGTCGAGCGAGAGAAAGGGGGAGTGAAAGAGTCGAGCGAGAGAAAGGGGGAGTGAACGAGAGTAGAGCAAGAGAAAGAGAGTAGAGCGAGAGAAAGAGAGAGAGAGCCCCTGCAGGTGTTATTCAGATCAAGGTCAGTGTGAGGGGCTGTATGGTGTTAGGGTAGCCTGGAGGTCCTGCTCCCTGTGATGGCCACCATATGCAGCCTGTTGACCTGCTGCCCTGGGGATGACAGGGACACTGACTCACCAGGCTCCTCTAACCCTCCCACGCCCCTGGACCACACACAAACATACAGGTGAAGGGCAGAAAAAAAGATGACATGGCTTGGATCTCTACGAAAATAACAGAAAACAGACCCTTCAGCTCTGACCTTTATTTTATTCTCTCTATATTGCTTTCTTTCTTTTATTTTCCTAGTAGATGTAATCTATTTTCTCTCCTCATCACCTATATCACTTCCCAATGGGCCTATTTTCTAATCTACCTCGAATACTCTGTTTCATCGTCTTCAGGTTGAGGTCAAAAAGACCCCCTCTTCCTCCTGGTCCCCCACTAGTCCTCTAAACATCAGCCTCATGGTGCTGTGACCTCCGCAGTGGAGTTTACTATTCTCAACGGTCACAGTGATTCACTAACTAATGGCTGAGCAGATTTCTTTCTATTTGCCAAACAGAGGGACAGAGGCTCATCAAGGAGCCCTGTGATAACTTTAATCTGGAGAATAAATAGGCTTCCTCTGAAGTAGGGCTTTAAAGATATCCCTCCTTGAAGAGACTCTGCCTTTCATGAGGAACACAAAAGTGATAGCGAGAAAATGAATAGAAAGACATGGGGCGGACAGAGGAGAGCGAGAGAAAGAGGGGGAAGACAAGGAGCAGACAGAAATAGAGGGGGAAGACAGGGAGCGGACAGAGAGAGGAGACAGAAATACGGGGGGAAGACAGGGAGCGGACAGAGAGAGGAGACAGAAATACAGGGGGAAGACAGGGAGCGGACAGAGAGAGGAGACAGAAATACAGGGGGAAGACAGGGAGCGGACAGAGAGAGGAGACAGAAATACAGGGGGAAGACAGGGAGCGGACAGAGAGAGGAGACAGAAATACAGGGGAAGACCATAGGTAAGAAGAGGAGGGAGAGCGAGAGAGAGAGAGGGGAAAGAGACGGTAGAAGATGAGGAGGAGAGAAAAAACCAGGGGGAGAGGGAAGACCATAATAGGCAAGAGGGAGAGAGAGACAGGAAGAATATTCACATTGAAAACACACACACAACATGAAAGCCTTGTGTGCTTAAGGAAGGAGAGGGGGAGTGACTCCAGACTGTGTTTTATGTTTTCTGAAGGAGCCTGAATTCCCAACAACTGACGAGAGAAAAATTGCTTTTGTTTTAGTTTAGGGTGAAATTGATCCCTTCCAAATCTGACAAGTGAGCTTTCTTTGAAAAAGTCACCAGACAAAGTTCTCTCAGAGATATTAAAGGAGAGCTCCCACTGGGTGTTCTTCACAGACACACACACAATCAGAATTGTTACGTAGAGTCCGAGAAGCACAGTTCTGGTGACTTTTTAAAAGGACATTCTACTTCAAAATGAATGAAAATTACATTTTGCTGGCACCATCTAAAATATCATTTACATTTCCAGAAATGAGCCCAATAACATATTGGCAAAATTATTTCTTAAAATTATTTTAACAGATTGGACCATGCATATAGCCTATGCATGGTCCATATTATCAGGTATGCTATTAGCAATAAGCATTATCACCTGTATATATACACACTGAACAAAAATAGAAACACAAGTGTTGGTCACGAGTTGAAATAAAAGATCCCAGATATTTTCCATATGCAAAAAATGCTTATTTCTCTCAAATGTTGTTCACATCCCTGATGGTGAGCAGTTTAACCTTTGTCAAGATAATCCATCCACCTGACGGGTGTGGCATATCACATAGCTGATTAAACAGCATGATCATTACACAGGTGCACCTTCTGTTGGGGACAATAAAAGGCCACAAAAAAATGCAGTTGTGTCAAACAACACAATGCCACAGACGCCTCAAGTTGAGGGAGCGCGCAATTGTCATGATCACAGCAGGAATGTCCACCAGAGCTGTTGCCAGAGAATGTAATGTTCATTTCTCTACCAGAAGCCATCTCCAACGTTGTTTTAGAGAATTTGGCAGAACGTCCAACCGGCCTCACTACCGCAGACCAGTACGTTCAACCCGGGACCTCCACATCAGGCTTCTTCACCTGCGGGATCATCTGGGGGGGGGGGGGGGGGGCCTCCGCCCTCCCAGGCCCACCCATGGCTGCGCCTCCGCCCAGTCATGTGAATTCCATAGATCAGGGCCTAATGAATTCATTTCTACTGACGTCCCCTGCCTGTACTTCTCACAGAAACCCCTTCATGCAACCATTTCCACCCACAGCACTTTTCCTGGTTGCCACTACTCTTGCTTAACTAAAAATGTAATCTCATCACAATTTTTTAAGTCACTATCCAAAATATTTTGAGGTAGGGTGGTGTATTACCCCAAGCTAATGGGGTGAAAATTGATCTGTGTTACATTCAGCCCCAATCTCCCCTAGGCACTCTTTGCAAATTGCAGAGCAGTAACATGCTTAACCATGCAGTTGCTAAAAACACTGGGTTTAAAATGGTGCAGTTCACACATATTAAAGGAGTTGATAAATCAATAAAGAAGGAATGAAAAGCTGGGATCCGCTTCTTTAACAAATGCAATTAAAACTGCTGCTATTAAAATTTGCATTATGAATTGTTGTGCATTGACTGCTTGTCAGAATGCATGTTTCCCTCCCTATGACACTTGCAACTTGAATGCACCTTGAGAGGAATATTTCTCTCCCATAGAACACATAACAAGCTAACTAGGTAAACAGATAAACTATGGGGTTGTCTGGTTTTTCTATTCATTGCTCGTTTGCCGTGGAAAAGTAAATGTGGATTGTTCTAGCATCTTCATAGTGCGCCTCTGCAGAATTTTTTTCCCATGTTCCATATTTTTGTGTGTGACTTTGATGACTTTGCACCACTAACTTAAAAAAAAAAAAATTCTATTACAGCCTGAATTCAAAATTGATTAAATTGTTTTTTTTTGTCAGACAATACCCAATAATGTCAAAGTGTAATTAAGTTTTTCAAAATGTTTGAAATTAATAAAAAATGAAAAGCTGAAATGTCTTGAGTGAATAAGTATTCAACCCCTTTGTTATGTCAAGCCTAAATAAATTGTAGAGGAACATTTTGCTTAACAAGTCACATAATAAGTTGCATGGACTCACTGTGAATGACTACCTCATCTCTGTACCCCACACACTATCTGTAAGGTCCCTCAGTCAAGCAGTGAAATTCAAACACAGATTCAACCACAAAGACCAGGGAGGTTTTCCAATCCCTCGCAAAGAAGGGCACCTATTGGTAGATGGGTAAAAATAAGAAAAGCAGACATTGAATATCTCTTTGAGCATGGTGACACTTAATTACACTTTGGATGGTGTATCAATACACCCAGTAACTACAAAGATAAAGGCGTCCTTCCTAACTCAGTTGCTGGAGAGGAAGGAAACCGCTCAGGGATTTCACCATGAGGCCAATAGTGACTTTAAACAGTTACAGAGTTTAATGGCTGTGATAGGAGAAAACTGAGGATGGACCAACATTGTAGTTACTCCACAAAACTAACCTAATTGACAGAGTGAAAAAGAGGAAGCCAGTGCAGAATACAAATATTCCAAAACATGCATACTGTTTGCAACAAGGCACAAAAGTAATACTGCAAAAAATGTGTCACAGCAATTAATGTTTTGACTTGAATACAAAGTGTTATGTTTGGGGCAAATCCAATACAAAACATAACAGAATACCACTTCATATTTTCAATCATAGTGGTGGCTGCATCATGTTATTGGTATGCTTGTAATCATTAAGGACTGGGGAGTTTTTCAGGATAATAAAGAAACCAAATGGAGCTAAGTACAGGCAAAATCCTAGAGGAAAACCTGGTTCAGTCTGCTTTCCACCAGAAACTGGGAGATTAATTCACCTTTTTATTTTATTTATTTTTTATTTCACCTTTATTTAACCAGGTAGGCTGGTTGAGATAAAGTTCTCATTTGCAACTGCGACCTGGCCAAGATAAAGCATAGCAATTCGACACATACAACAACACAGAGTTACAAATGGAATAAACAAAACACACAGTCAATAATGCAGTAGAAAAATAAGTCTATATACAATGTGAGCAAATGAGGTGAGATAAGGGAGGTAAAGGCAAAAAAGGCCATGGTGGCGAGGTAAATACAATATAGCAAGTAAAACACTGGAATGGTAGATTTGCAGTGAAAGAATGTGCAAAGTATAAAGAGAAATAATGGGGTGCAAAATAAGGAGCAAAATTAATAAATACAGTAGGGGAAGAGGTAGTTTATAGATGGGCTATGTACAGGTGCAGTAATCTGTGAGCTGCTCTGACAGCTGGTGCTTAAAGCTAGTGAGGGAGATATGGGTCTCCAGCTTCAGAGATTTTTGCAGTTCGTTCCAGTCATTGGCAGCAGAGAACTGGAAGGAAAGACGACCTAAGGAGGAATTGGCTTTGGGGATGACCAGTGAGATATAACTGCTGGAGCGCGTGCTACGAGTGGGTGCTGCTATGGTGACCAGTGAGCTAAGATAAGGTGGGGCTTTAACCTAGCAGAGACTTGTAGATAACCTGTAGCCAGTGGGTTTGGCGACGAGTATGAAGCGAGGGCCAACCAACGAGAGCGTACAGGTCAAAATGGTGGGTAGTGTATGGGGCTTTGGTGACAAAACGGATGGCACTATGATAGACTGCATCCAGTTTGTTGAGTAGAGTGTTGGAGGCTATTTTATAGATGACATCACCGAAGTCGAGGATCGGTAGGATGGTCAGTTTTACGAGGGTATGTTTGGCAGCATGAGTGAAGGATGCTTTGTTGCGATATAGGAAGCCAATTCTAGATTTAATTTTGGATTGGAGATGCTTAATGTGAGTCTGGAAGGAGAGTTTACAGTCTAACCAGACACCTAGGTATTTGTAGTTGTCCACGTATTCTAAGTCAGAGCAGTCCAGAGTAGTGATGCTGGACGGGCGAGCAGGTGCGGGCAGTGATCGGTTGAATAGCATGCATTTAGTTTGACTTGCGTTTAAGAGCAGTTGGAGGCCACAGAAGGAGAGTTGTATGGCATTGAAGCTCGTCTGGAGGTTAGTTAACACAGTGTTCAAAGAAGGGCCAGAAGTATACAGAATGGTGTCGTCTGCGTAGAGGTGCAATCAGAGAATCACCAGCAGCAAAAGCAACATCATTGATGTATACAGAGAAGAGAGTCGGCACGAGGATTGAACCCTGTGGCACCCCCATAGAGACTGCCAGAGGCCCGGACAACAGGCCCTCCGATTTGACACACTGAACTCTATCAGAGAAGTAGTTGGTGAACCAGCCAAGGCAATCATTTGAGAAACCAAGGCTGTCGAGTCTGCCAATAAGAATGTGGTGATTGACAGAGTCGAAAGCCTTGGCCAGGTCGATGAATACGGCTGCGCAGTAATGTCTCTTATCGATGGCGGTTATTATGTCGTTTAGGACCTTGAGCGTGGCTGAGGTGCACTCATGACCAGCTCTGAAACCAGATTGCATAGCAGAGAAGGTACGGTGGGATGCGAAATGGTCGGTAATCTGTTTGTTAACTTGGCTTTCGAAGACCTTAGAAAGACAGGGTAGGATAGATATAGGTCTGTAGCAGTTTGGGTCTAGAGTGTCACCCCCTTTGAAGAGGGGGATGACCGCGGCAGCTTTCCAATCTTTGGGAATCTCAGACGATACGAAAGAGAGGTTGAACAGGCTAGTAATAGGGGTTGCAACAATTTCGGCAGATCATTTTAGAAAGAGAGGGTCCAGATTGTCTAGTCCGGCTGATTTATAGGGGTCCAGATTTTGTAGCTCTTTCAGAACATCAGCTATCTGGATTTGGGTGAAGGAGAAATGGTGTGGGCTTTCGCGGGTTGCTGTGGAGAGTGCCGGGCAGTTGACCGGGGTAGGGGTAGCCAGGTGGAAAGCATGGCCAGCCGTAGAGAAATGCTTATTGAAATTCTCAATTATAGTGGGTTTATCGGTGGTGACAGTGTTTCCTATCCTCAGAGCAGTGGGCAGCTGGGAGGAGGTGCTCTTATTCTCCATGGACTTTACAGTGTCCCAGAACTTTTTTGAGTTAGTACTACAGGATGCACATTTCTGTTTGAAAAAGCTAGCCTTAGCTTTCCTAACTGCCTGTGTATATTTGTTCCTAACTTCCCTGAAAAGTTGCATATCATGGGGGCTATTCAATGCTAATGCAGAACGCCACAGGTCTGGAGTGAACCAAGGACTATATCTATTCCTAGTTCAAATTTCTTTTAATGGGGCATGCGTATTTAAGATGGTGAGGAAGGCACTTTTAAAGAATGTCATTCCAGGATACCCCGGCCAGGTCGATTAGAAAGGCCTGTTCGCTGAAGTGTTTTAGGGAGCGTTTGACAGTGATGATGGGTGGTTGTTTGGTCGCAGACCCATTACGGATGCAGGCAATGAGGCAGTGATCGCTGAGATCTTGATTGAAAACAGCAGAGGTGTATTTGGAGGGCGAGTTAGTTAGGATGACATCTATGAGGGTGCCCTTGTTTACGGATTTGGAGTTGTACCTGGTAGGTTCATTGATAATTTGTGTGAGATTGAGGGCATCAAGCTTAGATTGTAGGATGGCCGGGGTGTTAAGCATGTCCCAGTTTAGGTCACCTAGTAGCATGAGCTCAGAAGATAGATGGGGGGCAATCATTTCACATATGGTATCGAGGGCACAGCTGGGGGCAGAGGGAGGTCTATAGCAAGCGGCAACAGTGAGAGACTTGTTTCTGGAAAGGTGAAGTTTTAGAAGTAGAAGCTCGAATTGTTTGGGTACAGACTTGGATAGTAATACAGAACTCTGCTAGCTATCTTTGCAGTAGATTGCAACACCGCCCCCTTTGGCAGTTCTATCTTGGTGGAAAATGTCATAGTTGACGATGGAGATTTCAGAGTTTTTGGTGGTTTTCCTAAGCCAGGATTCAGACACGGCTAAGACATCCAGGTTGGCAGTGTGCTAAAGCAGTGAATAAAACAAACTTAGGGAGTAGGCTTCTAATGTTAACATGCATGAAACCAAGGCTTTTACGGTTACAGAAGTCAACAAATGAGAGCACCTGGGGAGTAGGAGTGGAGCTAGGCACTGCAGGACCTGGATTAACCTCTACATCACCAGAGGAACAGAGGAGAAGTAGGATAAGGGTACGGCTAAAGGCTATAAGAACTGGCCGTCTAGCACGTTCGGAACAGAGAGTAAAAGGAGCAGGTTTCTGGGCTCGATAGCATAGACTCAAGGCATAGTGTACAGACAAAGGTAAGGTAGGATTTTAGGACATTGGAGGTAAACCTAGGCATTGAGTAATGATGAGAGAGATATAGTCTCTAGAGACGTTTAAACCAGGTGATGTCATCGCATATGTAGGAGGTGGAACAACATGGTTGGTTATGGGTATCTGCTAGCATCTGCTAGCATGCGGGTTGCCCCCATCACTTCAATTGATTTTTTGCTGGTGGCTTAAATTAAATCGACTTTCTGGGGTAAGAGGTCAATAGACTTACTTGGGTTTGGGGGGAAGAGGGTGCAGCTCTGGTAGTGAATGATCTCCTTAATGATGGGTAGATCATGGGGCAGGGGCGGTGGGGGCACGTAACCAAGGCCGGGCATCATAGGGTTCATGCCTGTCATCATGCCAAGGCCCGAGTCGAAATCTGAAGGAGACACACACCAGAACACACACATGAGAATGGAATAACACGCATATTAAAACAACATTTCCACAGGCATTAGTTCATCCATGTTGACATTTTCTTGTTTCATTTGACATTGTGTGTCCCTCCATGAACACTTTGTGGAGGTTTCTGTCAACAATGGTGACACACAAGGCCAGCAGTATACCACCCTGCATCCCAATGTTGGCTTGCTCTAAAGCTAAGTAGGGTTGGTCCTGGATGAGAGACCAGATGCTGCTGGAAGTGGTATTGGAGGGCCAGTAGGAGGCCCCCTTTCCTCTGGTCAAAAATATAAATAAATCCCAATGGACATAGCCCTGTGAAGGGTGCCGTCTTTCGGATGGGACGTTAAATGGGTGTCTTGACTCTCTATGGTCACTAAAGATGCCAATGGCAAGAGTAGGGGTGGTAACCCTGGTGTCCTGGCTAAATTCCCAATCTGGCCTTCATACCATCATGACCACCTAATCATCCCCAGCTGACAATTGGCTCATTCACCCCCCCCTCCCCTGTAACTATTCCCCAGGTCGTTGCTGTAAATGAGAATGTGTTCAGTCAACTTACCTGGTAAAATAAGGGTATAAAGAATTTTTAAAATAAATGTCTATAAATAACTGAATAAATTAACAAGCATCCTACATGTTTAAAGTGGAGCTACATGAGCTTCTACTGACTCTCTGTTGCTGATTGGCTGACCTTTGATCTTCCTGTCTGTAGTCAGAGGGAGGGAGATGGATCTGAGAACTAGCACACAAGTGAGCCTTCATTCACAGGTAGGGGATTATTGATTTAGACTGCAGCTGGATTCACTCTGCACACTAGCTGAGTTCCAGCAGATCATTTTTTTAATGGAAATGACATTTCCTCTACTGCACCTGCAGAAAACTGTGGGCTTGAAAGCTTGTCTTCATTGTGTGTGTGTGCCTTGATGGACCACACAAAGGCCTGAGTATAACTAAATCCCACTTAGTAAAACCACATGTGGATAACTTATGTTTAAATCCCAGAAAGGGCAACGAAAGCTTTTCAATAATTTCAGCTTTCTGTGTGTGAGAGAGGAAGGTATTTGGATGAAGGATGAGGAAGAGAGGGGAACAAGCCAGAGGTGTAAATGGACCAATCAGAGGAGAGGACAGTAAAAGAGGAAGAGGACGTCTAGGTCCGCTTCATCTCTCTTACAGGGACCCTTATTGATGACCTTATCTCTGGTAAGTAAGTGATAAGAGGGACCCTGTTGCCCAGGTGATGATGACTCCTGCCCAGCGAGGCGGAGGTGAAATGATGGCAGTAGGAGAGATAGAGGGAGGGAGGGGTACAGCGGACACAGTGTCTTCTGAATACCAAGGCCAGTCTCAGTGGCAGTGAGAGGCCCACAGAGGAAATCTCTGGTAGGCCGTCGGGCTGTTCTGGGTTAGGGAGGGAGACCCACTGCAGAGCTCTGTCATGGGCCTTACTGCAACAGGTGTGAGCTGCTTCATAACTGCGACTTAGTAGGGCTGCACAGTTAATCAAATTCACATCGAAATTGCAATATAGACAAACTCTAAAAACGCAACTGTGTGCGGCTGCTTCCCACACACACCAAGCCTCGCCCCCAGTGACTAGAGTCTGGTTTCAATGATGGACTCGTCATAGAGGAACTACGTCACTACCTTATGCACGTGAATAAAATACTAAATAGTAGCTGGCAAGATGGAGATCAGAGGTTATTTCACATCAACTACCTTAACTTAAACCACTGCAAAGGTTTTGCCTGCAAACTTTGGCTTTGAATCGCGACAATCTGGCATGTCTGCCTCGTGATTTGTTGAGGGAGTACCAGGAATAATTGTTTTCTCTTATAGACATAGGCAGTGACTTAGTTCCTCTATGCCAAGAGTCCATCATTGAAACCAGACCCTGGTCACTGTGGGTTTTTAAGACAGTTATTCCTCCTGGCTGTTTGTTAGATTCACAGTTGGCATGCTGTTCTGAGATAGAACAGATTGTTTCAAACAATAATGATACTGCTTTCCATTTTCCTTTTTAATATGTCATTCAATTTCTATAATTCACACAGTTCACATATGTTCTGATCTTTAGTGCACGTCAAATTGCAATATTTTGTAAAACATTCGCAACACGATTTTTGGCCCACTTCGTGCAGCCCTACCACTTGACACTGAGGAACCCTGACACTGAGGAAATGGGCACAGTGCTGATGAATAATGGAAAACACTCCTGGCTGCCACACACACATTTTGAGCACAGAGAATAATTCCCTCAAAGTCAGAGAGTCACTCTTGAAGAAACACAAAGCTATTAAATAGAAGATTTCTGCACCATATTTATTCATGAACATGACAGATGATAGGAGCCAAACCAGGCTCCGGGTGCACATCAAGAAAAGAAGATCTGGTTTGATCAAGACCAGCCTGTTTTCATTTCACTGCTGAATTTTTATTTTTCCTTCCAGTCTGTGTGTGTGTGTGTGTGTGTGTGTGTGTGTGTGTGTGTGTGTGTGTGTGTGTGTGTGTGTGTGATATACAGTGGGGGGAAAAAAGTATTTAGTCAGCCACCAATTGTGCAAGTTCTCCCACTTAAAAAGATGAGGCCTGTAATTTTCATCATAGGTACACTTCAACTATGACAGACAAAATGAGAAAAAAAAATCCAGAAAATCACATTGTAGGATTTTTAATGAATTTATTTGCAAATTATGGTGGAAAATAAGTATTTGGTCAATAACAAAAGTTTATCTCAATACTTTGTTATATACCCTTTGTTGGCAATGACAGAGGTCAAACGTTTTCTGTAAGTCTTCACAAGGTTTTCACACACTGTTGCTGGTATTTTGGCCCATTCCTCCATGCAGATCTCCTCTAGAGCAGTGATGTTTTGGGGCTGTTGCTGGGCAACACAGACTTTCAACTCCCTCCAAAGATTTTCTATGGGGTTGAGATCTGGAGACTGGCTAGGCCACTCCAGGACCTTGAAATGCTTCTTACGAAGCCACTCCTTTGTTGCCCGGGCAGTGTGTTTGGGATCATTGTCATGCTGAAAGACCCAGCAACGTTTCATCTTCAATGCCCTTGCTGATGGAAGGAGGTTTTCACTCAAAATCTCACGATACATGGCCCCATTCATTCTTTCCTTTACACGGATCAGTCGTCCTGGTCCCTTTGCAGAAAAACAGCCCCAAAGCATGATGTTTCCACCCCCATGCTTCACAGTAGATATGGTGTTCTTTGGATGCAACTCAGGATTCTTTGTCCTCCAAACACGACGAGTTGAGTTTTTACCAAAAAGTTATATTTTGGTTTCATCTGACCATATGACATTCTCCCAATCTTCTTCTAGATCATCCAAATGCTCTCTAGCAAACTTCAGACGGGCCTGGACATGTACTGGCTTAAGCAGGGGGACACGTCTGGCACTGCAGGATTTGAGGCCCTGGCGGCGTAGTGGGTTACTGATGGTAGGCTTTGTTACTTTGGTCCCAGCTCTCTGCAGGTCATTCACTAGGTCCCCCCGTGTGGTTCTGGGATTTTTGCTCACCGTTCTTGTGATCATTTTGACCCCACGGGGTGAGATCTTGCGTGGAGCCCCAGATCGAGGGAGATTATCAGTGGTCTTGTATGTCTTCCATTTCCTAATAATTGCTCCCACAGTTGATTTCTTCAAACCAAGCTGCTTACCTATTGCAGATTCAGTCTTCCCAGCCTGGTGCAGGTCTACAATTTTGTTTCTGGTGTCCTTTGACAGCTCTTTGGTCTTGGCCATAGTGGAGTTTGGAGTGTGACTGTTTGAGGTTGTGGACAGGTGTCTTTTATACTGATAACAAGTTCAAACAGGTGCCATTAATACAGGCAACGAGTGGAGGACAGAGGAGCCTCTTAAAGAAGAAGTTACAGGTCTGTGAGAGCCAGAAATCTTGCTTGTTTTGTAGGTGACCAAATACTTATTTTCCACCATATTTTGCAAATAAATTCATAAAAAAATCCTACAATGTGATTTTCTGGATTTTTTCCCCTCATTTTGTCTGTCATAGTTGAAGTGTACCTATGATGAAAATTACAGGCCTCTCTCATCTTTTTAAGTGTGAGAACTTGCACAATTGGTGGCTGACTAAATACTTTTTTGCCCCACTGTATATATATATATATGTGTCTGTGTGTGTGTGTGTGTGTGTGTGTGTGTGTGTGTGTGTGTGTGTGTGTGTGTGTGTGTGTGTGTTAGGGATGGGTAATTGAGTACTAGACCTGATGTCAAAACTCTAACCACAGAGCAGGAGTCTCCTGAACAGAAACATCAGCAGAGAACTGTCTTCTCTCCAGCCACACAAGGTCTCTCTCTCTCTGCTTTCTCCACCCCCCCCACCCCACTGGCTCCATCTCTCCCTTTCTCGCAAGCAAGCAGGCACACATGCCACTTACACACACACACATCCAACAGTCCTATGTCTCTCCATGTTAACCAGTCAGCTTCCCAGAGGATTGTTGAAGGTAATTACATTTCATGCTGCCCATCAATCAAACATCCAGCCAGGAATACATTTTTTGGCATTTGACTCTAGATACCTCCTGGCTATCAACACATTACATCAGTCCTCTCTCTCTCTCACCTCCTCTCCCCCCTTCCCAGGGTAAATGTCCCCTACAGAAAAATGTGTGCTGGGTGGAGGGAGAAAGGGTGAGGGAGGGAGTATATGAAAGGCTATGTCCACCGGTGATGTGGAGCAGAGCATGCTGGGTGATCTCTAACTGAGAAGAAAGTAACTAGAGAAAGTACACAAGCCAAGTGATACATTTCAGCAATCTCCTGTGATGACCTTTAGTTAGCATTCTTTGTTTAGCCTAGGCCAGTGTGCGTCCTTCAGAAATGTGAGTTCATATTTCTCACACTTCATGTGTTGTGGACGCACTCTGTGACGATGATGTAGTTTGCTTTGTTATGCTAATTCACGGTTTTACTGCCAGCTAGCAACTGTACGCTTGCTTACTCGTTGTTTGTGCCATCTCATTTCAGACAGTTAGCATTTGATTGTGTAGTATAATGTACACCAGTGCCTAGTTTAATATGCCCTGTGGTTGTATGGATGTACTGAATAGATGTGTAGATGATGTATTTTGTTAGCTATGAGCCTTGTGGATGTAGCTATATATATATACACACACACACTGAACAAAAATATAAACGTAACATCTTCAAGGTTACAGTTTATAGAAGGAAATCAGTCAATTGAAATAAATACATTAGGCCCTAATCTATGGATTTCATATTACCGGGCAGGGCACAGCCATGGGTGGACCTGGGAGGGCATAGGCCCACCCACTGGAGAGCTATGCTCAGCCAATCAGAATGAGTTTTTCCGAACAAAAGGGCTTTATTACAGACAGAAATACTCCTAAGTTTCATCAGCTGTCTGGGTGGCTGGTCTCAGACAATCCTGCAGGTGAAGCCGGATGTGGAGGTCCTGGGCTGGCGTGGGTACACGTGGTCTGCGGTTGTGAGGCCGGTTGGACATACTGCCTAATTCTCTAAAATGACGTTGGCCTCCATTCAGATAACATTCAATTATTTGCCAAAAGTTCTGGTGGACATTCCTGCAGTCAGCATGCCAATTGCACGCTCCTTCAAAACTATAGACATCTGTGGCATTGCGTTGTGACACAAAACTTTTGAATTGTTAGATACTACTGCACTGTTGGAGCTAGGAACACAAGCATTTCACTACACCCACAATAACACCTGCTAAATACATGTACAGTATGTGACCAATAAAATTAGATTTGAAAATGCACATTTTAGAGTGGACTTTTATTGTCCTCAGCACAAGATGCACCTGTGTAATGACCATGCCGTTTAATCAGCTTACTGATATGCCACACCTGTCAAGTGGACGGATTATCTTGGCAAAGGAGAAATACTCACTAACAGGGATGTGAACACATTTGTGCACAACATTTGAGAAATAAGCTTTTTGTGCGTATGGAAAATGTCTGGGATATTTTATTTCAGCTCATGAAATATGGGACCAACACTTTACATGTTGCGTTTATAAACTTTTTTATTCAAATTATTTGTATTTTACCCCCTTTTTCTCCACAATTTTGTGATATTCAACTGCGATTAAATTACGATCTTGTCTCTGCAACTTCCCAATGGGCTCGGGAGAGGCGAAGGTCGAGTCATGCGTCCTTCGAAACATGACCCTCCAAACCACACTTCATAACACCCACCTGCTTAACCTGGAAGCCAGACCAATGTGTCGGCGGAAACACCGCTCAACTGATGACCGAAGTCAGCCTGCAGGTGCCCTGCCCGCCACAAGGAGTCGCTAGAGAACGATGAGCCAAGTAAAACCCCCCCCGGCCAAACCCTCCCCAACCCGGACAACGCTGGGGCAATTGTGTGCCACTCTATGGGACTCCTGATCGCGCCGGTTGTGACAGCCTGGGATCAAACACGGGTCTGTAGTGACACCTCAAGCACCGTTACGTTTAGATTTTTGTTCAGTATACAAGTTCATGCAGTTGTGTGGGGATGATGGTGCTGCTCGGTAGTAATGTATGGCTGCACCCCTCTGACCTTTCATTAGTGAAGTAGCAGCCATGTTATTAGGCTGTATTGTCTATCTATTGTAGCCATATTATTGTTCATAGCCTTCGTAATTTGAGGTTGTATTAAGCTTAAACCTGCCATTTAGTATTGCATTTAATTTCCCCCTTTTCAGAACCACACTCTCTTGGTTAAAACATTTGACAAGCCATACCTTAAAGTGCCTTAACCCATACACTGTGCCGTTCCTGTGAATCAGCATTTTTAAACCACCTCAACTGGAATCCTACCTGTCTGTCATCTGTGTCCTTACAAGCACCTGGGAGAGAACACATTGTGATAAGAAAACCCTAAGAATACCGACTGAGAGAGAGCGACCGACCGAGAGAGAGAGAGCGACCGACCGAGAGCGAGCGACCGACCGAGAGCGAGCGACCGAGAGAGCGACCGACCGAGAGAGCGACCGACCGAGATAGCGACAGAGAGACCGACAGAGAGACCGACAGAGAGAGAGACCGAGAGCAACCGAGAGAGAGACCGACCGAGAGAGAGAGATACCAAGACCGACCGGGAGAGAGAGAGAGCGACCGACCGGGAGAGAGCGACCGACCGAGAGCGACCGACCGAGAGAGAGCGACCGACCGAGAGAGCGACCGACCGACAGAGCGACCGACCGTCCGAGCGAGACCGACCGAGAGAGACCGACCGACCGACCGAGAGAGACCGACCGACCGACCGAGAGAGACCGACCGACCGACCGAGAGAGACCGACCGACCGACCGAGACCGACCGAGACCGACCGACCGAGACCGACCGACCGAGACCGACCGACCGAGAGAGACCGACCGACAGAGACCGACCGACCGACCGAGAGAGAGCAACCGACCGAGAGAGAGCAACCGACCGAGAGAGAGCAACCGACCGAGACCGACCGAGAGATACCAAGACCGACCGAGAGCGAGACCGACCGACCGAGAGCGAGACCGACCGACCAACCGAGAGAGACCGACCGACAGACAGAGACCGACCGACCGACAGACCGACCGACCGACCGACCGAGACCGACCGACCGAGAGAGAGCAACCGACCGAGAGAGAGCAACCGACAGAGAGCAACCGACAGAGAGCAACCGACAGAGAGAGAGCAACCGACAGAGAGAGAGCAACCGACAGAGAGAGAGCAACCGACAGAGAGAGAGCAACCGACAGAGAGAGAGCAACCGACAGAGAGAGAGCAACCGACAGAGAGAGAGCAACCGACAGAGAGAGAGCAACCGACAGAGAGCAACCGACCGAGAGAGATACCAAGACCGACCGAGACCGAGAGACCGACCGAGTGGGAGAGAAAGAGACCAAGAGAGAGAGAGAGAGAGAAAGAGAGACCGAGAGAGAGAGAAAGCAACCGACTGACCGACAGAGCGACCGACTGACCGACCGAGAGAGCGACCGACCGAGAGAGATCGAGAAACCGACCGACCGAGACCGACAGAGAGAGAGACCAACAGAGAGAGACTGACAGAGAGAGACCAACCGAGAGAGAAAGAGACCGACCGACCGAGAGAACGACCGAGAGAGACAGAAACAGACAGAGAGAGCGACAGAGGGAGAGACCAACCAAGAGAGAGAGACCGATCGACCGAGAGAGAGAGACCGACCAACCGAGAGAGAGAGAGACCGACCGACCGAGAGAGAGAGACCGACCGACCGAGAGAGAGAGACCGACCGAGAGAACGACCGAGAGAGAAACAGACAGAGAGAGCGACAGAGGGAGAGACCAACCGAGAGACCAACCAAGAGAGAGAGACCGACCAACCGAGAGACCGATCGACCGAGAGAGAGACCGACAGAGAGACCGACAGAGAGACCGACAGAGAGACCGACAGAGAGACCGACAGAGAGACCGACCGACCGAGAGAGACGGACCGACCGAGAGAGAGAGAGACCGATCGACCGAGAGAGCGATTGAGACAGAGGGGACTGTCAGAAACACATACAAATTCACCCTGAACAACACCATAATTGAACACAATAAAAATTACACCTACCTTGGTCTGAATTCCACCTCAACTGGAATCCTACCTGTCTGTCATCTGTGTCCTTACAAGCACCTGGGAGAGAGAACACATCGTGATAATAAAACCTTAAGAATATACAGTCCACTTCAGGGAGGGTGGTGCTGCCCATATAGTGTTTAACAGGGAAATTAAAGTTACATTTTTGCACACAGAGTTCATTAATTGCCATCAGT